>NC_136610.1:37078613-37106113 GCF_933228915.1 Telmatherina bonti | reverse complement strand
GGATACTACCATCCAGAACAGGAACAACATTCTGGATACTACCATCCAGAACAGGAACAACATCCTGGATACTACCATCCACAACAGGAACAACATTTTGGATACTACCATCCAGAACAGGAACAACATTCTGGATACTACCATCCAGAACAGGAACAACATCCTGGATACTACCATCCACAACAGGAACAACATTTTGGATACTACCATCCAGAACAGGAACAACATTCTGGATACTACCATCCAGAACATGAACAACATTCTGGATTCTACCATCCAAAACAGGAACAACATTCTGGATTCTACCATCCAAAACAGGAACAACATCCTGGATACTACCATCCACAACAGGAACAACATTATGGATACTACCATCCAGAACAGGAACAACATTCTGGATTCTACCATCCAGAACAGGAACAACATTCTGGATACTACCATCCAGAACTGGAACAACATTCTGGATACTACCATCCAGAACAGGAACAACATTTTGGATACTACCATCCAGAACAGGAACAACATTCTGGATTCTACCATCCAGAACAGGAACAACATTCTGGATACTACCATCCAGAACTGGAACAACATTCTGGATACTACCATCCAGAACAGGAACAACATTTTGGATACTACCATCCAGAACAGGAACAACATTCTGGATACTACCATCCAGAACAGGAACAACATTCTGGATACTACCATCCAGAACAGGAACAACATTTTGGATACTACCATCCAGAACAGGAACAACATTCTGGATACTACCATCCAGAACAGGAACAACATTTTGGATTCTACCATCCAGAACAGGAACAACATTTTGGATTCTACCATCCAGAACAGGAACAACATTCTGGATTCTACCATCCAGAACAGGAACAACATTCTGGATACTACCATCCAGAACAGGAACAACATTCTGGATACTACCATCCAGAACTGGAACAACATTCTGGATACTACCATCCAGAACTGGAACAACATTCTGGATACTACCATCCAGAACTGGAACAACATTCTGGATACTACCATCCAGAACAGGAACAACATTCTGGATACTACCATCCAGAACAGGAACAACATTCTGGTTACTACCATCCAGAACAGGAACAACATTCTGGTTACTACCATCCAGAACAGGAACAACATTCTGGTTACTACCATCCACAACAGGAACAACATTCTGGTTACTACCATCCAGAACAGGAACAACATTCTGGTTACTACCATCCAGAACAGGAACAACATTCTGGATACTACCATCCAGAACAGGAACAACATCCTGGATACTACCATCCAGAACAGGAACAACATCCTGGATACTACCATCCAGAACATGAACAACGTTCTGGATTCTACCATCCAGAACATGAACAACGTTCTGGATTCTACCATCCAAAACAGGAACAACATTCTGGATACTACCATCCAGAACAGGAACAACATTCTGGATACTACCATCCAGAACAGGAACAACATTCTGGATACTACCATCCAGAACAGGAACAATATTCTGGATACTACCATCCAGAACAGGAAAAACATCCTGGATACTACCATCCAGAACAGGAACATCATTTTGGTTACTACCATCCAAAACAGGAACAACATTCTGGTTACTACCATCCAGAACAGGAACAACGTCCTGGATACCACCATCCAGAACAGGAACAATATTCTGGATACTACCATCCAGAACAGGAAAAACATCCTGGATACTACCATCCAGAACAGGAACAATATTCTGGATACTACCATCCAGAACAGGAACAATATTCTGGATACTACCATCCAGAACAGGAAAAACATCCTGGATACTACCATCCAGAACAGGAAAAACATCCTGGATACTACCATCCAGAACAGGAACATCATTTTGGTTACTACCATCCAGAACAGGAACAACATTCTGGTTACTACCATCCAGAACAGGAACAACGTCCTGGATACCACCATCCAGAACAGGAAAAACATCCTGGATACTACCATCCAGAACAGGAACAACATTATGGATACTACCATCCAGAACAGGAACAATATTCTGGATACTACCATCCAGAACAGGAACAATATTCTGGATACTACCATCCAGAACAGGAACAACATTATGGATACTACCATCCAGAACAGGAACAACATTCTGGATACTACCATCCAGAACAGGAACAACATTTTGGTTACTACCATCCCACTGCGTCCATTTGGCGTTGGTGTGGACTCTTGTCTGCTCTGTGGTTCCTGTCGTGGCGCCCTCTGTTGGTCGCGATAGGAAAAGTTCCTAATGTGTCTTTACAGCAGCATCAGGATGTTAGTCTCCATTAATAGTTTACAGTTAGGGGTCAGAGTTCATCTTTTATTGCAGAATGGGGAGGATGTGGTGAATGTACATGCACTGTGTGTGTGTGTGAGTGTGTGTGTGTGTGTGTGTGACTAGAAGCAGATGTGTTTCTAATATTTATAGTTTATGTTAAGCCTTGTTTGCATTTTCAGAGTTTGTGTGTGATTGGAAAGAAGTTTGCTCTCCATTTTGACATTTAATTAAACTCCTTTCAGTATTTTTCTTTTAAACAAAGGTTTTATGACTTTACCCCCACTTCAACAAAACGTAGAGAACCCTGATAAGTCCATCAGAAAATGGTCCTGCTGTTCGACCCAATGGGAAACCACCGACCACAGCAGCTGTATGATCCACCTGCCTGCCAGGAGTTTTTTTTTAACGCGTTTTTTTTTATGTCGCTGGAGGCCTTTTCTGTCACCGAGGTTCACACTGGCGTCTGAATAAGCTGGATTTTCCTGCACGTCGGGGCACGGATGTCAGCGTCTACGTGTACACGTGTTCCTGTGTGTCTCGGTGTGCGAGTGTCGCTGGATAGAGCTGTCTTTTCTCCTGCAGACAGGTGCACCAATTAACTCCCCATCTCCTCTTCCTTCTCTCTCTCCTCTACTCTTTCCTGCCCACTGCCCTCCATTCACACCTGGTAATTATCCTTGCGATTATGTGTGCAGGTGTGTGTGCGTTTATGTGTGTACGTCTGTGTGTGTTTATGTGTGTACGTGCGGCATCTTGTCTCCTGAAGCGAAGGCAGGTTATTGGATGTAGCAGAAGCCTTTTCAGCGTGACACCTGTACGTACATGGAAGCAGACATCCTTGTTGTCTCTGCAGAATTAACATGAGCTGCTAATCAGGAGAAGCCGTTTCACCAGTAAAACTGGTTTCCTCCCAGTTCTGGGAGCTCTACACCTACTGCACATGCCCTGAACGTTAAGATGAGAAGACAGAGAAATCATCATGTTGCTTGGCTGAGACTAGGGTGGCCAGATGTCTCACTTTGTGCGGGATCGTCACGCATTTCTACGACTTTTCACACATCCCACAAAACGCGGTGCTGTCCCGCATCGTTACGACCAGACTTCACTTTTGTGAAGGGAAAAAAACAAACAAAACAAAACTGGCTTTTACTAATTGTGTTTACATCACACCGCCTGCTGATTTGATTGAAACTCGTGTCAATCAAACTAGGAGGCGGGACTTAATGCACATCTAGGATGCACGCACTAATGAAAATAAATAAATAGAAAAACAACTGATTGATCATGGAGGACAGGAAGATGACCGCAGCGAAGAAGAACAGAAAGTGTTGTTACAACAAAGACTGGGAAAGCAGATGTTCCTGGTTAAACCTGTTCCAGGAGACTGGGAGGGTATTTTGTGATGTCAGAGTAATTTTTCCGTGTCACACGGAGGAGAATATGACGTGAAACGGCACCAAAAATCCGAGAGTCATAAAAAAGTTGCTACTCAGAGGGAAGATTCCCAGTCAGTGGACATGTTCCTGATAAAGCCTCGACTGCTCATTCTGTTTGATTCTTGATAACGTGAAAGGAAGAAGGAAATGGTGTGCAAGCTTTTACTGTTTCCCTTCGTCAGAGAACTGGAATTTCACTAAAAAAATATAACAGATTGATTATGTTTGTATAGTAATTTTATTACCAAAGAGCAGAATATAAAGGTTTTTAAAAAAAAAAAAAAAAAAATTACCATGAAAGAGTGGAATCTCACATTGTCCCACATTTTCAGTCTTTATCCCACATTTGGTGAGAAGATCTGGTCTCCCTGGCTGAACCTAAAAGGCCTCCATGCTTCTACCAGTCGGGTGTTTTCTGCTGCAGAGTCGGGGTCACGTTGGCGCCATGTGACGCTGTAATGGCGGCTCTGTTGCAACCTGTTTGTGCTGCAGTTGACAGAAAAACACCATCTGATGTTCATGTTGTCATGAAGAAGAGCAGATGGACAAACGGAGCAGTCGACTGCTTCGTTTAGACACGAGACAAACAACCACTGAGAAGAAATCAGCTGATTTTCCCTCAATGCCGACCAGTTTCGGCCCAACATGCGCAGAGTTCTGCAGAACCTCTGCAGAACCTCTGCAGAACTCTGCAGAACCTCTGCAGAACTCTGCAGAACCTCTGCTCCTGTTTGTCTCAGAACAGGCTGCTGAGCATCCAGAGAGCTGCTATATATATAAATATAAATATACATGCTGTCCACACACAGCAGCAGGGTTTATAATGTAACATCCAGTTAGCTCGTCATATCAGCACATTGTCTTTTATAAACACATGAAGTTGACACAGGAACTCTTTTCTCCTTCGTTCAAACAGGACATCTGTAGCGTTAGCTAGAAAACCTCGGCTAACTCCTCAACACGTAAAGAGTTCGTTAAGTTTAACCGCAGCAGCAACCAGGAGGACTGCTGATCATAAAAATGTGTTGGTGTGAAGTCGAAGTTCAGCAATGTGCAACAAATCCTGGTTAAAACCGAGACTATTATCACGGTTCAACAACTCAACAGGACGTCGTTCAGCAGAGAGCTGAGATTTCTCCCCGTCTGAGTCGGGAAGGTGGGACTATGGATCGATAGATCAGACCATTACAGCAGCCGGGGGGGGGGGGGGTGTTAAAGTATAACATTTTAATCCAGGTAGGGAAAAGTTTCTACACTTTTATAGTTTGTTTGTTTTTGTTTGTTTTTTTTAAATAAAAAAAAAAAAAAAAGAACAAACGAAAAAACATACACTAAAAGAACAAAACAAATCAGATTTTAGAGGTGCTTTTCTTCGGTCTAGGGGGGCTTCAGCCCCCCCAGAAAGGACTAAACCCGCCTCTGCCTGGGCCTTGTGTGCAGCTGCAGTTGGGACACACATTTCAGGCTAAACGAAGTGGCGCCACGTTACAAAACCCTTTTTCTGTATGAAACCTGACTGGATCTGCAGTTTGATTCGGCGTCAGCAGCGCGGTCAACATGCTGCCGTGATGGCGACATCTGTCACGTGGTCTCAACACGCCATCAGGGACGGGCTTTTAGGTTTGGGCCCAATCCGGGAGACTCCCTGATCAACCATGGCAAATCTCCCGTGGGCCGCATGTGGTCCAGATGTCGGTTCTGCCCGGGTGTTGTGTGACAGAAATGGTCCGGATGCGGTCCTGGTGGCGATGCGGTCCTGGTCCTGGTCCGGTCCTGGTGGCGATGCGGTCCTGGTCCTGGTCCGGTCCTGGTCCGGTCCTGGTGGCGATGTGGTCCTGATCCAGTCCTGGTCCTGGTCCGGTCCTGGTCCTGATGCGGTCCTGGTCCGGTCCTGGTGGCGATGCGGTCCTGATCCGGTCCTGGTCCTGGTCCGGTCCTGGTCCTGATGCGGTCCTGGTGGCGATGGGGTCCTGATCCGGTCCTGGTCCGGTCCTGGTCCTGATGCGGTCCTGGTCCGGTCCTGGTGGCGATGCGGTCCTGATCCGGTCCTGGTCCTGGTCCGGTCCTGGTCCAGTCTTGGTCCTGATGCGGTCCTGATGCGGTCCTGGTCCTGGTCCGGTCCTGATCCGGTCCTGGTCCTGGTCCGGTCCTGGTCCTGATGCGGTCCTGATGCGGTCCTGGTCCTGGTCCGGTCCTGGTCCTGATGCCGCTACATTCACGTTTTTCCAGCGACTCTGGACCAAATGAAAACTCACCTTTCGGTCACATTAAAGCCAAACGGTTTCCTGTCTGGGTGAGAATTATGCGTTCTCCGCGTCGCACACGTGTCCCGTGTTGTTCCGTCTCCATGTAGTCCGCGGTGTTCAGCAGAAGGCTTGCAGCAGAGTCTGGTCCGGAGAACAGATGGGAAGTGACGCTACGTGCCGTCGGGTCCATGAGTCTGTGGTGAGAGACGGTCCTTCATGGAGATGGTTTCTGTTTGGGGCCAAGCGGTCGAACCGATAACTGGAATAATTTAATAACTTTGACCAATAAACCAGCAGGTTGTTCTGTGCAGTAAAACGTGTTTCGTCTCTGCAGCTGACGGACGGTCAGACGGGGTTTCCCAGCAGGGACTGTGAAGGGCGTTTGTGTCCACGGCCACTTGGGAATGTCTCCATGACTTCTTCGTGGTCTGGAAACGGTTCTGCCACGCCGGAAGAACCGCGTCATGTCGAGTGTCGGCGCCGACACACTTTTATTTGTATTTCTGAATAATCCAAAGAAAATAAAGGCAACAAAAGTTTCCTGAAATGACTTCTGAATAATCCCCGCCATAAGAATGTGACTCCAGACCGTGTGAGCAGTCCTGCAAAGTCCTGCATACACCAACACGCTTCAGTTTCATCTGAAGAGACAAATCATTTGCAAATCCATCTTCAGTTTACAAATCTGCAGCAAAGTTGGAGCCAGGATGTCTCATCTGTGTGCAGGGATTTAATACCACCTGCATGAATTATGAATTATGAATAATGAATACGTTATTTTCTCACATTGACTGGCAGCAACTTACTGAGTTGTGGTCGCTTTAAAAACATGTGGAAACAGTTTCAACCCGTTTATACACACACACACACACACACACACACACACACAGTGAAGTGTGGCTTCTCGTCTGCAGCTTCACACCCACCATGACTGTAATCCACTGGTTCCACCCACGTGGACGGGAAGCAGCCTGAGGTGGGAAGCGCAGACGAGAGGATTCGGGTTGAGCAGGGTCGAGTGTTGCGTGATGGAAGCAGCATCGTGAATCGTGTCAACGTCGGCGTGAAAACGGGAAAAACCAGCAGAAGCACACGGAGATCATTTGTCTTTTTACCTGCTCCACCTGAGGATGGAGGATGTGACGGTGCGGGATGAGCTGAAAGAATCAGAAACAACTTCTGAGGAAAACCAGCAGCTTAAGAAAAAGTTTAGATCGGTGCAAAAAAACGACAAACAAGTTCTGGAATGAACATAATACTGAACATAAATATTTTAATTAGGAGAGAGACTCCATTAAAAACTAATTACAGGCTTTGTAATGAATTAATTTTGATTGACATTTTAATCACATTACAAAATTTGCCCCAAAAGCAACTTTTTTTTAATTTAAATGTATTTTAAGAGTTTATTAAATGAAATAGTGGTAAAATAGATTAATATAGTAAACTCAAACTATTCATGTTTGGATAAATGTATTTAACTTAGAAACAATAAAAAAGAAACAGAAAACATCTAAAACTGAACAGAATCAAAGTTAAAGTGTCATTTTAAACAGTAATTCTCTGGTTAATAATCTACAACATGTTACGGTCATTTTAACTATATAAATGTTTTAGAAATGCAACAAACAGAGAAAATTTTTTCTGTCCTGATTCCACCAGAAAAAGACGCTAGACGTGATGCTCCTTTTATATTCATATAAACTCACTGAAGGTCTGAAACGGCGCTGCTAAATGTAGCGCCGAAGCGGCTAAGTGAGTAGCGGAGGTACCGTGTGCATCAGTTTAACCAGCGTACCAGGAAATTTTGCCCTGACAAAGGTTCCACGATTAATATGCATTATTTTTTTAACACGTTAATGTTTCTATAATTAATCATACTTAAAGTCCCGCCCCTAATTTTAATACATTTATTTATGATTAAATAAGAAATTTGACACTTTATTTTTGCCTAAATTAGCTTTAGCTTATTTGAAATATTCCTTCTACATGTCATCATCTACCGTCTGCAACTTCACTAAATCTAACCAGCGATTTCACCACGAACACACCACAACGTAAAGATGCACGATGTCCTCGTGGGATTTGAGGATTAAACACGTAGATTACACGCACTAACACAAACAACTCAAATAGCTGACATGTTTTCTCGGTACTGAAGGTGATTTCGTGGTACAGTTGGGGCGCTAAGACATTACTAAACGTAAAGGAATCAGTGAGTATTTCTGGAATTAACTCTGTTTCTGTCCTGAAGTCCTCTCGCAGCGCAGGACGTTACGCCGTCTTGTGTGGCGATTGTTTGGAGGCTTTAGCATTATGCTAGCAGTTTGAGTTTGTGTCTCATTAGAAAATCCTACTAGTGGAACGTCGACGTCCCTCATATGAAGTTTCCATAAGCAGCAGGAATGCTGCCAGGTTTACCTGCTGCAACCTGTTTGGTTGCCGTCAGGTGAAACGGGACGAGATGGAAAAACACAACAAACCGCGGCAACGAAAAACACAGGAAAATATTTCTTACAAACACGAGGAGTTCCCAGAAGAGATCCAGAAAGCCATCGTAGAAAGAGACACAAGTTTAGAAGTGGTTTATCTGGAGTCGAGTCTGACCTCCAGTCTAAGTCCAGTTTCCACATTTTTAATAGAAATTCTTTGATTCTTTCAGTTTATTGACTCAGTAAATATAAAAACTCTGGCAGTCATTGGTTTCATGTAGCGCTGGTCGATATATTGAGTATACTGGAGATATGGTGGCTGGTCCCCTGTGGGATGTAGAAAATGTCTATATTCGTCATATTTGAGTATCCTGTTGTCACGCAGTTGTTTTTAGCTGTGGGCGGGGGACAGTCTGTTTCAGTGGAAAAAAAAACAACAAAATAAAAACAATAACCATTAAAAAAGTTTATTCATAGTACTAAACATATTTAGGGTGGTTTTGACTGACCGTTTGTTTCTTCCACAACATTATTCCTCTCTCCTACAAGGTCCGTTATATTACATGCAAATGGAAAGTTATGCAAATTAGGTGATGACATCATTTAGCGACTTCTAGCGATTTTTAGAAAAGCCAATAGCTACTTTCTTTACATCATGAGAGGCAGCGTGGAGCAGCTTTTTTAGCAGAGAACTCCAGTAGCAGCGCGAGTTACAAAAAATGGAGGAGGAAGAATCTGTTCTAAAGAAAAACAGTACAGAACCCATCATCTGGCGGTGGTTTGAGAGAGGATGTTGACCAAACAACTGCCGTGTCGCAAAAGTGTCGCCACAAAAGGTAGAAGTACCACAAATTTAAAATGACATGTTTCTGCCGCCGCTTTAACTGTTCAATAAAGACTTTTTTGATCAATTTGCTTCGTTACAATTTCATCCTTTTGGCATGAATGTTTCATATCAGCACATCTTAATGCAGTATGAACAATTATGTTTTAATGTAAAATCATCTTACTGATGTGATTGTCTGCACCAAAGCATTCATTCAAGGCTAAGGATTGAGATGTAGATCGTATATCGTGATATGCCATAAAAATATTGGGATATTACTAAAAGGTTGTATCGCCCAGCCCGAGTTTCATGTGTTGATGAAACATGTAATTATTGTTTCATAGAATAAACTATAAAACCAATAGCATATAGGACTGCGAACCATAACTTATGCTAGGGCTGCACAGATTGATCGATACCAATGCTGAGATCAGTTCATTCCAGCATCATTAATGTTTTGGGTGGAAAAACCCAAATTTGTTGAATTAAAAAGTTTTCTTTAATAAAAATGTTTGCACAGAGTTTTATTTTGATCATAATTATCAATTATTAAAGACAAAATCATTAAATTTCCAACCAAACGGATGTGAATCGGCATGGCATCAACGGTATTTGTCCTGGCTTTACTTCCGTCCGCTTTGCTGTGCTTGACCATCGAATGAAGGCAACAACAATACCACGCGTCAAAGTTGGTAAGAAATATGATTAAATAATCATTTTATTAGAGGTATTATAAGAGGTATTGGATTGGTACTCTGTATCGCCAGGCATCGGAATCAGTAAGAGAAAGGAAAAAAACTGGTGTCTCATTGTCCTGTAAAGTAGCACTTTATATCATTTTAATGAAAATAATACATGGATTAAATAAAGTGGGATGGGAGGCCCTGATTTGTGGACGTAGCGCCGGATCTGCCTGGAAGGACAAAATAAAAAGTCTAAAACTGGCGAAACACGAAGCAAATGCTCTCCTGGCGGGTTGGAGAATCTGTCGGGAACTCCTTGGTTTGGATATGAAGTCCGTCTTTTCTGCAGAAGGCAGAGTTAAACAGAAAGTGACAGTAAATGTCATCGGCTGGAAGTACACTCAACACACACACATCCACACACAGCAGATAGAAGCCATACCATCTCCTTTCACCCCATTCATCTTCTCCCTCCTCCTCTGTCTTCCTGATTAGATCATCTCTGTCTTCTGGTCTCCTTAAAGGTCACGGCGGATAAGTGTGATCGGTAAATAAGTGCAGGATTAGATGACGACGAGTAAACGCTCCAGTTTCCGTGTTTGGATAGCGGAGAGGAATGGAGTGGGTGGAGATGGAGGACCAGAGATTGGCTTTTTCATTTTCTTACGTAGACAGATGGGAGATGGAAGATGCTGCTGAGGACTTTAACTGGACTAGACCGGGCACACACACACACACACACACACACACGCAGTCTCGGCATTTAGCTGCCATTGTCTTTAATAAGAAGAGTAAATCTAATTCATGGACTGGAGCGCGACACCAAGCAATGTTAGTTTGTCATCCAAATGTCAGCTGCTGGAGCCGGGTATGCAGATGGCGCCGCGCCGGAAGGTAGATGGACGGGCAGAAGGCCGTTTCATTCCTTTAACATCCGTCCTGCTTGACCACATTAAAAAACAAAACGGGGGGGGGGGGGGTGTTGTATAGAGCGGGACAGCGAGAGCTGCGTGTTTATGTCCGACCCTTCTGAACCCCGGCTCGGAGTGGGAGCAGCAAGAACATCACAAATCAAACGCACAGAGGCGGCGAGACGAAGAGACAGAGGTCACAAATCAAGCGCGCTCCGTGCCTGGGACGGAGGGTCGGAGTGCGTTACAAATCAAGCCGACTCCGTCAGCGAGGAGGCGGGTGGAACAAATCACAGCGACCCCATCTCATCTGCCGCTTGTCCACATGGCATTAAAAAGACAGGAAGAGAGACGACGGCGGCGTTGCGCGGGACACCAGCGCTCTAATGCTCTGCTTTTGTACAGCTGCCATTGCACGAGTACTTTCATGCTTTGTGTTCACACACAGACATCATGTACACGTAGACGCCTCGTCGAGTGATGGAGAGGGAACCAGCGCCGCCGCCATATTGGATGAGTCGCCGCCATATTGGATGGGTCTCTACTTTCTTGCTGCAGAGTCAGCGTAATTTCCCCACATAATTGTTTTCTGTGGAACAACCACGCAGCAACCTCTGGCGGTTAAAAGTCAAGCCTATGCGGAAGTAAACCTGCAGTTCCCCCTTCATCCACTAGGGGCTGCAAATCAGAGTGAATCCCCATAGACTCCCCATGTTTACAGCAGGAATAAACATGTTTACAGCGGAAATAAACATGTTTACAGCAGAAACAAACAGGTTTACAGCAGGAATAAACATGTTTACAGCCTGGTACAAAAACCCATTTTAGGTTTAATAGGCCAGGTTTACCTTCATGACAACTGTGGGGGGAGTGAATTTTTTTCTAACTCGCCCATTTAAAAGTAATTTAATCTCAAAATCTGGCATATTTAGGGGCGTGTTCTTTTGATTGACAGGTACCCGATCTCCCGTTTCAAGTCAGAAGAACGTAGAACAACCGCGGTTTTTAGCCGGTTATCAACGTGACTTAGCTTTAGCCCGCTTACCTCCGTTAGCTGGTTAGCTCCTGTTATCTCTGGGTTAGCTCGGTTAGCTCTTAGCTACAGAAAGCTCGGAGTTCGCTCAATGTCAATCATCCACCATGACGCTCACAGCCCCCCTCTCAGCTCCACCTCTTTGCCCATATTTGTATTTTGCGGGCGAGACGACGCGCATGCCCCTGCCAAGATGGTGATGGTAGGAACCGCCCACCGAGCTTCAATTCAGCTCTTCAGAAACCTACGGGTGACGTCACGGAGGCTCCGCCCATCTTTTATATACCGTCTATGGGAACAACGCGTATATATTACACACAAACACAAACTGTTTGTGTTCAAGATAACTTTAAAAGTTATGGACGGATTTTCATGAAATTTTCAGAACTTGTTGGAAACCTGAAAAGGAAGAGCTGGTTTTGGTGGTGATCTGGATCATTGTTTGGATCCAAGAACTTTTTAAAGACCTTGGCAGAGGTTTACATTCTTCTAGTGTTTTTCTGGATAACTTCTGAATTGCACAGTTTTGGTACAATACTTTATTTTCAGACTTTATACAACTGTGTCTCTGTATTGATAAATTAATAAGTGTAAATTAAAAGAAAGAGTCAACTGTAGTCAAGAGAAAGCAGCATTTATTCCCATATTTTGTTCAGCATACGGTTGGAATAACCGGTGAAATATTGAAAGCAGACCGGTGGAATTACATTTCACAAGATTGAATAATAATTTATTTGACCAGTTAAAAATAGATAAATCCAAATGCATCAATAAAAAATCAAACATGTTTGTATCAAATTCATTTATGAATTTATTTATATTACAGCTACCTTATATTATAGTTAAATAGCATGATAAAAATATTTTAGCATAAAAGCATGTCGTTTTAATGTTTTACAGTGATCTGTATCATAACAAAATCTCTGTCCTTTGTAACAAATTAAACTGTGAGAAAAAGTAGGGGAAAAATTGGTGAAGTTATTGTTGTGGTTGGACCTACTACAGATAAATGCATGGAGACCCATCCAAGATGGGACGTCAGCTTGCAGAGCAGCGTGATACTAAGCAGTGTCTATGTATAAATGTCTATGTTGACACCTGTGTGTTTCTGCTGGTCTGAGCGTCATGGCGGTCCAACCGGAGAGCAGCCGAGCAGAACGGAGACTCCGAAGCCAGCATGCTGCTGATCACCGAGACGTTCATGTGGAGTTTTACACGGTGCAGAAATTCTTCCACAGGTTCTCTTTCACGCTCCACTTTCCCCAGAACCGCTGTGTGTGTGTGTGTGTGTGTTTCAGTGTGCGATCACCTGTGAAATGTCCCCCATGTGACCTCCACCATGCTTGGAAACCTGCAGAGATAGCGGAGCCTCTTGGCTGCTGACACACCAACCCGTCTTTAACCCATCAGAGCCCGGCGTGACACACGGTGCTCGCCGTTCCTGAGCCTTTTAGCATCATTTCTGGTCCTGTTGGGGACAACCTGACTCCTGTCTGGTCTGATTTCAGTGCTAGTTGGGTTAGCTTGTGGTGCAGGAGTGTTCAGGGTGTTGTTTATCCTCCATCCCGCTGCTCCGATGCATATGTTTCAGATTAATGACCTGCTCAGCTGTGCTGCTGGATCGTTTGTCTCATAAAGGATGAAGCATCACAAAGAGGATAAATTGGGGGGGGTGGCACCAATCCCTGGAAACTTCCAGTAACCCCAACTGTAGCATGACTGTGTGTGTGTGTGTGTTGGCATTTATCTTTAGTGTCACATCTTGACAAATCCCCTTTCTGTAAACCCGATCAATATGCAGCATAATTGGGAGAAATCATCTGAATCTAGTGACTGAATTCCTGCCAGATTCCTTCCAGGACGTTCCTTCTAATCTGGCGTCTCCTGCATGACTGACTCCAACAAGGAGGCAAAGCGCTGCTTTTCTGCTGCTTGTGACCCAGATGAGACTCTCCCCGTTTCACTCTCTTCAGCTTTTATTGCTTTTCAGACGCAGCGCCGCTCCTGCTTACATGCAGCCCCAACGCATTTTACAGCTTTTCTAAGCAGAAACATGCAGTAATGGATGGAATGATTTAGTTTAGATCCATTTAGAGATGTTTAGTGGAATAATAAGGCTGTATTGTGTATATTTCATGAGTGAAATGAGTCGAGACTCTTGATGTTGGACATGAAATGCCTTGTTGAGCTGCTACCTGGAGTTTCACGGAAGCTCTCTGTTTATTTACATCAACGCTGTGAAAAGATCCGAGATACGTCCAAAGTAAAGTGGACAAAATTGCTAATTGTTTTCATGGCTTCCTTTTTACCTGAAACCTCTAATCTATTCAGTTCAATTCAAACTTTATTGAGGACACAGCCAGGTCCATAGAAATAGAAAAAATAAAATCATATCAAATGGGGGGATAAAAAGTAGATATAATAAAAAAAAAAAAAAAAAGAAGTGCAATGCAAGAGGAATTACACATATAGGCAGTTTTTCCAGATCTTAGATGTAAACCTGACAGAACTGATCCTCGGACAGACCAGAGCTTGTACAAAACCATTCGACGGTTTCACAACTCTGCAAATGAATGCAGAAGTACAATGTACCTGAAGAAAGGTATGAGCTGCTTCAGACTGAACCCACACCCTGACGTCCTGGTTTCCGTCAGTCTGACGGAGCCTCGGGAGGAAGGGAGAATTACTGCATGATTCACCAGGTACTTATCATGCACTTCTCTCAACTGCAGCAAAACGAGGACGGAGGATTATGGAGCGCAGGATGAGGAGGATGAACCTTCTAATGGAGCTAATGGAGCTCAGACTAACAGCAGTGATTATAAAGTAGCTAAAGGATTATTAGCGGTTTGTAAACCAGTGATGTACAGGGGAGAACATAATCCTCTAACCGTGATCTCATCAGCGCCGCAGAAGTCCATACGATGGTGAAACCACGCGGTTAACTGCCGTGTGAGACACACCTGTTCCAACTCAGCATCAGGTTAGAGGAGAACCCGGGATGGTTGTTGTTTTCACACAGTCTCCGTTCAGATCGGCTCCGTTTGGTGGAAACGTCATGAACTCATTGATCCATCCTGCTGTGGATCAGTGCTTCAGACTGCTGCTGGTGGAACTGGGATACAGCCAGTTACACCAGCTGGATGCACCTAATGATGGAGTTACATCTAACTTTCCTGCAGGACGATATTCTCAGCATCCCTTCCCATCATCCAGCCACACATGGCTCAGTGGGAAAGCAGCAAACCTCCCCGTGTCTCCGGCATCCTGTGGGAGATGAAACCTCTCCAGCATGTCCTCGGTCTGCCCTCAGACCTCCTCCCTCGTCTCCTGTCCATGTGAACGTAAAGCGGTTTGATACCCGGCTCAGACCGCCAAGCGAGAACAGCTGTCCTGTAGGGTGACCTCCGCTCTGCCGCGCCGGTTGTTGGTGGTTACCAAACGCCAGCGTTCCACAGAGGAGAGCTGAAGACGGGAAACTCTTTTACTTTTTTATTTTGCTCTTCAGCTGCAGTCTGAATGCTGATCTCATAATAAGAGCAAAACAAAGCTGTGTGATGAAGCAGATATCTGTGTGTGGGCAAGGTGGGATTAATAATGGGCATTATGGGCTCAGGTCCAGGGGCCCATGTGGGGCCCATGTGGGGCAAACAGCAGCAGTTTAGACTTTAAAGTGGAACTATTATGTGGATTTCAGGCTAATTTATTTTTATTTCTGAGACCAGAAGGGCTGGGATTGATGGAGTTATTGTCACAAATGGCTTTATTTACTTCAGACCGACCCTCTCCGTAGGCTGTCAGATCAGCCTGCGGGCAAAACGAGTGGATTGAGACTCTTCCGCATTAAGCCCCGCCTCCCGCCACTGCACTACATCGGGAGCGCGCACCGCACCTGCTTTCACCGTCATTGTAACGTCTCATAAACAGAAGGATTAGGCTCATATGAACTCAATAAAAAAACAAACTACAATGTCAACACATCCAGCCCTACATGTTGGAACCTGAATCAGAGCCTGAAAACGAAGTGGAAAACAGCAACCCACAGCAACGAATGCAGCAGGATGTCTCTCTTTGGTAAACTCACCAGCCATCGTTGGAAATAACTTTATCCCACGTTTTCCACCCGCCTGATGTATTTGTACATGCCCTTGTTAACCAGTAGAAGGTAACCAATCACCCAACCTTATCCCCCGGGACGTCACAAGGATTTCCACGTAGAAAAAACTCTCTAAAACTCTTTTGTTGCCATGGAAACCGAACAGAGAGCGTGCTGGAACTCAAACTTAAACTCAAACATGCGTTTAGGTGATAAAAAACAGTGTCGTTCACATGTCTGATGAGGATTCAACACTGTAACACTGTAGAAAGCTCAGAAATACCATCATAGCACCCCTTTAAAGACTGAATGTAAATAAAAGCCAGATAGTTCCAGTGTGTTGCTACTGGTACCCCTGGCTGAGAGAAGATAGAAATGCTTCACAGTGTTTCATTCACACTGTCGCGGTGGGGAAGGGGCCCCTGGAACACTCTGGGCCCAGGGGCCTGTGCATTTTTAATCCGGCCCTGCGTGTGGTGAATGATGAGGTAAAGCAGGAACGCAGCTTTTCCCTCCGTGCACGTGAAGCTGGTGGAGACGTAAAGGAACTGGTTGGTTTTTCTCTGCAGCAGGAGGGTTCTGTAGATGTCCGGTGGCTTCTGATGGGTTCATGCTTTAAAACATTTAATTCAACTCAGTTCAGGTTTATTTGCATTGCGCCGCTTCGTAGCATCGTCGTATCAGGACATTTCACACACATCGGTTCCAGCCAGTTCATCAGCCTGGTGCATCTGATCCGGATCCGGTCCTCCATCCTGAGCTGCACGAGGCGACAGCGGAAAGGAAGACCTGCAGAACCCGACTCATGGAGGACGGCCGTCTGCCTGGACCGGTGAAGATGGGGAAAGATGACAGAGTATGAAGATATGATGCAAGATGAAGAGCTCAGCGCATCATGTGACGTCCCTCAGCGGTCTCAGCGTACGGCAGCATATCTAGACCCCCTGGCTGTAAGATTTATCCCAAAGGAAGGTTTTAATCCAGATCATAAAGGTAGAGAGGAGTCAGACTGGGATCTGTTCCATCGGAGCCTGGAAGCCGAAGGTTCTGCTTCCCGTCGTGCCGTTAGAGACTCCGGCCGTCCATCCAGACAGCCTGGTGATACGTTTCCTTCTAAGCTGCAATAATTCAAATTGAAATGATTTATTTGAACCCGAGTCCTCCGTCTTCCTCATGACAAACTTCCAGCTCTCAGCTGGGGGCCGAATCACTCGCTAATCACTAAATGGCTGTTTTCCTGCAAATGCAGCCGATGCTTTAAGTTGTTGTTTTTTTACATTTTGTTTATTTTTCTTCTCTGAATGACATTTGGAGAACGTTCTGTTATTTAAGTGATTTAATATTTAGCTTGGCGGCGGGGTAAGATGGTGAAAACAAATAGACTCATCCTGACTTCATATCTCCATCAGTTGTTTGGTTTCCTGACAAATACCACAAAGTTCCACTCATAAACTTCACAGCAAACGCTGGTATTTTTACTGCCATTCCAAATGTTCTTCATCGCTGTCTTGAATGCCAAACAGCCAGAGTGAATGGCCTCAACCTCCTCTGATAGTTCTGCCTGGATTCATGGATACTTCTTACAATCCTTCACCTGATCAGCTACGACTGTTGGACATCAGACGTTGAACGTGTCAACCAGCGGAAGGGTTTTAAAACATGTTCTGACCATTTTTAGGGAATAAAGCTCATGATTGGCTGCTGTGGCTGTCCCTCAAGCGTGCAGAGTGCAGTCTCACCTGGATCGTCCGGGGGAGCCTATATAATGTCCTCCGTCGTGTCCTACTTCGCTTCCTATGTCGTGTCTATATTGCGTCCTACGTCACTTCTATCTTAGTCCCTACGTTGCATTCTACTTCGTCCCATTCTACATCAGGTTCTACGTCATGCGTGGATTGTGTCCTACATCTTGTCCTACGCTGCGCCCACATCATTTCCTACGTCGTGTCCTACATCACCTATGTCATGCCAATGTCGCGTCCTACATCGCGTCTTACATCGTGTCCAACGTCATGCCTATCTTGGATCTCATGTTGTGTCCTCCGTCATCCTCATCTTGCATCCTACGTCACTTCTATCTTGGTCCCTACGTTGCATCCTGCTTCCTGCCTAGGTTGCATTCTCCATCCTGCGTCGCGTCCTACGTCGCGTCCTATGTCACGTCCTGCGTCACGTCCTACGTCGTGTCCTGCATCGCGTCCTACGTCACGTCCTACGTCGCGTCCTATGTCACGTCCTGCGTCACGTCCTACGTCGTGTCCTGCATCGCGTCCTACGTCACGTCCTACGTCACGTCCTATGTCATGTCCTACGTCACGTCCTACGTCACGTCCTATGTCATGTCCTATGTCACGTCCTGCGTCACGTCCTACGTTGTGTCCTGCGTCGCGTCCTACGTCGCGTCTTACGTCCCGTCTTACGTCGCGTCTTACGTCGCGTCCTACGTCGCGTCTTACGTCGCGTCTTACGTCGCGTCCTGCGTCGCGTCCTGCGTCGCGTCCTACGTCGCGTCCTGCGTCGCGTCCTGCGTCGCGTCCTACGTCGCGTCCTGCGTCGCGTCTTACGTCGCGTCTTACGTCGCGTCCTGCGTCGCGTCTTACGTCGCGTCCTACGTCGCGTCCTGCGTCGCGTCCTGCGTCGCGTCCTACGTCGCGTCCTGCGTCGCGTCCTGCGTCGCGTCCTGCGTGGCGTCCTGCGTCGCGTCCTGCGTCGCGTCCTACGTCGCGTCCTGCGTGGCGTCCTGCGTGGCGTCCTGCGTGGCGTCCTGCGTGGCGTCCTGCGTGGCGTCCTGCGTCGCGTCCTGCGTCGCGTCCTGCGTCGCGTCCTACGTCGCGTCCTACGTCGCGTCCTACGTCGCGTCCTACGTCGCGTCCTGCGTCGCGTCCTACGTCGCGTCCTGCGTCGCGTCCTGCGTCGCGTCCTACGTCGCGTCCTGCGTCGCGTCCTGCGTCGCGTCCTACGTCGCGTCCTACGTCGCGTCCTACGTCGCGTCCTGCGTCGCGTCCTGCGTCGCGTCCTACGTCGCGTCCTGCGTCGCGTCCTGCGTCGCGTCCTACGTCGCGTCCTACGTCGCGTCCTGCGTCGCGTCCTGCGTGGCGTCCTGCGTCACGTCCTGCGTGGCGTCCTGCGTCACGTCCTACGTCGCGTCCTGCGTCGCGTCCTGCGTCGCGTCCTGCGTCGCGTCCTGCGTCACGTCCTACGTCGCGTCCTGCGTCACGTCCTACGTGGCGTACGCTGCTGCAAAAATCTGAACACAATCAGGAGATTTGTGAAAGACATCATCCAACCGCTTCGGTTCAACAAACTCAGGAGAAATACTCGTACAGTAAATGTTGGTGCACGATAACTGGCAGAAAGTAAATGTGCTCATTATTCCTGAAGACACAGATGTGACAGAGTTAAATTAGCATGCTCGTCTCATCTCTGTGTGCGTTCTATCTTCTCTTTCCATCCCTGTCCATCTTTGTCTCGCTTTACCTTCATCTCCTCCTTCAACGCCGCTCTCTGCCGTCCCCTTCCCTCCGGCCCACCTCCCTCTTTCCTGCTGTTTGGTAAAGATGACAGAGTATGAAGAGATGATGGAATATTTCCTGTCATCATTATGAATTAGCCTCCTAACAGACCTGCACATACACACTGTTTCAAACGTGCACCTGTGTGTGTGTGTGTGTGTGTGTGTGTGTGTGTGTGTGTGTGTGTGTGTGTGTGTGTGTGTGTGTGTGTGTGTGTGTGTGTGTGTGTGTGCAAACACACAGAGGCCCATGCATCATATCAAGGTCTCTTGAGTCAGTGCAGCAGTCGTGTCATTGATCTCATTTGGCTATCAACAGGGAGACGGCAGCGAAACAAAAACTGCCTCAATATTTATCTGAGATAAGAGCAGAGTCCAAAATGTTGTCCCTGCGTGTAAAAAGTTGTTATTAACCCTTAAGTTCACACTACGAAGACAACAAGAAACGATAAAAATACTATTTCTAGATGAAAACTTAAGATGAAACTTAAATATGTTTACAAAAGTAAATCAAAATTTAAAATGGCATTGAGATAATGGCCACCATGTTACCTACCAAGCTGGGATGCCTCAGGCTGGTTTATTTCTCCAAATTTCTCATTCATTAGAATATTTCATATTATGCTATATTATATTATACTATAGAAATTAATTTAGAGTTTATATAAACTATATTAGTCATAATGGCTCCTCCACTGTCTGAACTGTTTTGTGTTAAGTATTAAAAGTATTACAAATGGTGCAAAGAAAGTGTTGAAAAGTAGTACATGGCAACAACAAAAAGTAAAAGTTAGATGATATAAGTCAATTGGTATAAGCTTGTTAGAATGGCTAGCATGCCACTCATCAATTTCGCTGCCCCTCCCTCTCAGAGGTAATCAAAAATTAAAATTACAGAAGCAATACGAAGATGGAAAATGTCAGAAGGAACACAACTGTAATATCAGTCCACTGACAGGACAGCACTGATGATGATGATGAACTGCTTCGCGAAGAGAGGCCTGCTGGTCACCTTCCAGCTGGAAGGTCTGTAGTCTGATCCCATATAAAAGATGGGCGGAGCCTCCGTGACACCACCAGTAGGTTTCTGAAGAGCTGAATAGAAGCTCGTTGGGTGGTTCCTATCGTCATCAGCTTGGAGGGGCTGTGAGGGTGGATGATTGACATCTAATGGACTCCGACCTGCCTGTAACTAAGAGCTTGAGCAAACCCAGAGCTAACAGGAGCTAACCAGCTAATGGAGGAAGGTGGGCTAAAACTAAGTCACGTTGTTAAACTGGCTAAAAACCACAGTTGTTCTACATTCCTCCTCCTTAAAGCAGGATATAAGGTACCTGTCAATCAAAGGGACACGTCCCTAATTATACCAAATTTTTAGATTAAATGCTTCTTAATGGGGGAGTTAAGAAAAAAAATCACTCCCCCCACAACTGTCATAAAGGTAAGCCTGACCTATTTAAGCTTTTAACATGGGAGTCTATGGGGATTTGCTCTGCTTTGGAGCCCCTAGTGGATGACGGAGGGACTGCAGTTTTTGGTAATTCCGCATAGGTACATTTTAACCGCCAGAGGTTGCTGCTTTTTTTTTTTTTTTTTATCCCACAGGTGCATTTGTAGGAACAAAAAGCACGACATAGTGTTAAACAGTTGATGAATATCCTTAAAAATACATGCAATTTATTAATTGATTTACATCTAGTCAGACCGAACTATTAACAAGCCGAATTGCTTGCTAACACAACGTAAGTAGCAAATCAGTCCTTTTTCTTCCAACACCTCATCACTGCCTTTCAGTGTGGTTAACACCTTAATGTGACTGTATGGTTGGGGTTGATCCTGCGCTACTTTTCTGCCGATGTGAACTCTTCTCACATGTTCCAACAAAGTTCCTACAAATGGATCATCCTGTCTGTGAATACCTTGCAGAAATCATGCTAAAATCATAGAGAAATGATGGTGATAAATATATTTATATACACAGCAAAGAGAGCAACTCAAATCATTCAGGCCAAAATAAACGTAAAGAGCCTTCTGGCTCTAAAAGCCACAGCACAGCATTCACTCATGCACGCCGTGTTAACATCAACATGCAAGGCCTTTGGCGGCAATAACCACTCCAGTGTAATACACACACTTCTGATTCTGTGGTCAGGGATTAAAACAGGAAAAGTGTTGTGTCAGGCAGGAGCTAGACATTTGCCAGGAGTGTTTTAGGCTGTGATTGGACATGGAAGGAAGAGACATATAAGCTAGAAGGAATAAATGTTTGGTTATGTAAAACTGGTTTCTTCCTCTCGGTATTGACAGACATGATCTGATAATTCTATATTTCTTGGGGCATTTTGTCCAGCGAATGTGTTTCTGTCTAACTGTAGCGTCATCTTAGGTAATTGTGTTATTTCTTGAGTTAAACATTAGAAATGAGTTAAACATTACCATTACTGGGGAGTCATTATAAATTAGTAATGTGTGAATGATCAAGAAATTCATGTGAGGTATTCGTAAAAAGAAAAAAAAAAAAGAAATCAGACTTCCAGCTCCACTTCAAATGTGGAGAAAGTAGTCCTTGGGGACATGTGACAGATTTTTCAGGCAGCGATGACGAGAATAAATGTCATATCTTGCTCACACTTAGCCATCTGCTTTTACATCATAAAAATACTAGAGAAGGCCCCTAAAACTGTGTCATATATCTGTGTTTAAAGACCAAGACAGTTGTATTAAATGTCATCACAGCATAAGTTGGCAAACCATCATTGAAGATGTGATGTGTCTCATCAGTTCCCAACTGGTGCTAAGTGTACCATTTTCAGCTTGACCTGGCAACTGGCTCTTTTAACACACAGATATTTGCAATACGCTGAGTTTCATTGTGTTAAAACTTCCTAGCAGAACTTGCTCCTTGTGTTTCACTGAATGGGCTTTCTGACCCCATTCGCTATGCAGGCATATGCAACTCTTTGGCATGTAATGCAAAGGTGAATGACTGGCTAATAGTAGTCAACAGTGTATTACTATCATTGTCGGGCAGTTTCAAGGCTTGGTTCTTGGTTCTTTTTCGGTACAGTAAGGAAACAAATGCAAAACATAAAACTGTTTATCTTTGGTGTCAAAGGGAATGTGTTTGACATTTAAAATTAAACCAAAGCAAAGACAACCCCCTCCCTGAAAAAACCTGCTACTCCAACACATCCTAGCACAAGACCTGCTACTGCTTTCATCTTATCCACTTCTTTTTGACCCTTTTCATACTTCATTAAGAAGCCGAAGTACTCCCAAACATGACATTTCAATGAAGGATTAGGGTCTTGAATACCTGACTTCTCCTTAAATCTTTGACTAGCCATTTATTTACTTTTTTTTTTTTTTTTACTCGCAATAACGTTGGCCACCCATAATGTTTGCTATCATAACGTCCGCTAGTCATATTGTTAAGTAGCCATAATGTCCACTAGCCATAACATTCGCTAGCCATAATGTTTGCTAGCCTTAATGATTGCTACCCATAACGTTCACAAGCCATAACGTCCACTAGCCATTAGGTTCGCTACCCATAACATCCACTAGCAATAATGTTTGCTAGCCATAATGTTAACTCACCCTAACGTAAGCTAGCTGTTGTGTTCGCTAGCCATATTGGCTGCTAGCCATAATGACTGTTAGCCATAATGTCCATAAGCCATAATGTCTGCTAGCCAGAATGTTGGCTAGCCATAAAGTCCACTTGCCATATTATTCGCTATTCATAACGTCCGCTAGTGACCACCATCATAACTAGCCATAACGTCAGCAAACCATAATGTCTGTTAGCCATAACATCCACTAGCCATAAAATCTGCTAGCTAGAACATCTGCTAACCACCTCTTAACAATTTTATGCCCATGCACAAAGGTCAACATGGAGAGAAAAAATTGTCCCCAGCTTGGACACACAGTAATGTGCACAGTGGCAGGAAACACTCAGGAACACTCGCTAACACATTCAGATGCTGACTCAATGATCCAGAGAGATCTAGGTGAAAAATTTCTCACATGCTGCAACTCTGATGCATTCAAGAAAGCAGCTTGTTTTGTCTTCTTCCCTGCAGAAAAGACAACAAAGCTTTAATCCGTTTAAATAAGATGCCAATCAAAACTAAATACACAGATTCATGTTGACAATGTTGTGAAAGCTCACACTTTATTCGGCATATGCAGAGTAAAACAGCACTGACGGCTAATCTTCTAAGCTTCAACTTCTGTCTTTTGGAATTAATTTATGATGTTTTTTGGATGCATAAAATGTCTAGTTTGCCTCATTTACAACTTTCCCATAAAAAACATAATATGGGATAATAGTTCATAATTTGCTGTTTGATGATGGATTTCTTTTTTAAAAAAAATTTTTTTTTTTATAGTACACCTGGGAAAAGTATAGAAACAGTTGATGCTTTTTTAGTTGGACGCTGCTGGTTATAAATACCAGAGTCCATGTTGTCCATCAGATAGGAAGGTTTTGCATCCTGAAGACAGAATCCTTTCTCTCTGTTTTAAAGGCAGCGAGAAGCACATTGTCTGGTACATGTTGACACAATGCTAGCCAGAGGCCCCGGAAAAGGCCAACAGGCCACAAATTGGTGGCAAGCCATTCCACCTCTGAGTGGGAGTTTCCATAGAAACAGACATGTCACGGCATGGCATGAAAAGAGAGCAGAGGAATGGCCTGTTTAACGTGGCTGGTTTCAGGGTTTGGTAGGAAAGCGAATCATTTTTAGAGGATAATAAATGTTTGAAAGAGAGAATGTCGCAGAGATTGTAAGAGAATTTTGACAGATTGTTTCACTACTTTTGTGTCCTGTAAGGTTAGAAAAAGGATGAGGATGGTAGCTTTGCACTGAGGAAGATCCATCCAACAAGCTGGAAACAATCTGAGCTTCGCAGTTTAAAATGCATCAAAAGGTCTGAAGATGTTTGTGCAACAGAAGGTTTCCGCTGAAGCGTAGAGGGACAAAGTCCGCAAGAAACACTGAACCCGACATTCTATCGCTGGCGTATCAATGTGGACGTTTCGGTGGTGGTCGGAGAAGCCGCTGGCCTCCACTGGCTGCTGTGTTTGTGGCTCCATCTCAGCTGACGCTTGTAGCTTACCATCACCATGTCTGAGTGGACTCAGTGTAAAGCACTTAGATGGCAAGATGTGGTTAAAATTTCAGGTAAACACTTGTATAACACACCTTGAAAGATCCAGATCAAAATGGAGTAAATCTTTAATCAGAGTAACCAGGAATTTTCCTGTAACTTTGGAAAATGTCTAAATTTCTGCCTTTTTAAAAACCTTATTTTCTGCTGGTATGTAGTCGCTTTCCATGAAAGTTTCGTAACGCTTCTTTATTAGGTGGTGAAAAACAAACACTTGTCACTGGTTTCAGTGTCTCTATACATGTGGAGCTCATTGAAATGAAGTGTTGTGATAAAACTCGTGAAAACGTTGGTAAAGGAGCAGTGCCGCCCGGCTTGCTGAACCCAAAGCAGCAGCTTTTTAACTGAGATGTGAATCCTGGATGAGATGATGGAGGCGGCTGCCAGGCTGATGATGCCCACCACCCGGAGGTCTTCATGAATATCGGCGATATTCCTCTCGCTCTCTCTCATGACTTTGACGACCGCCAGCCCTGCTTTGCACGAACTTTGAAAGACTTCTCAACCAGCACGTACGTGTGAGCGTCTCTGTAATTAGGGTCAGAAACGCTCTGATGAAGCAGATCATTTTTCAAGCATTGTGTGACAGTTGTAGAGGACGTGTTGAGACCCGCTGGCCTCTCCTTTGCCATTTAAGTGCTATTTAATATTCTCTGTGAGAGAGAGGCAGGTGATGGGCAGACCTTGTGCTGAAGAGAAAAACTGCTGCGTACATTTGGTGTTTTCGCTTCAGCAGACACATGTTGGACACACATGGGACATGTGACTCGTGTTGTTGCTGGACTCACATGCAGCTCATCCAGGAGCCAAAATCAGAAAGAGACTTTCTTTTACCTCAGACAGCAGTTCTCCTGCCTGTCCACAGGTCTGTCGGTTTCTCTTCAGACATTGGCTTCTTCTTCACTCAAGTCCTTTTACCGCCCTTAAGAGGAATGGTCAGTTACAGACCTTCATGAGATCCAGACTCAGTCTGATACCTCCATCAGACCCGTTGAGGTCCAGGTTCTGGAGAGGATCCATC
Source organism: Telmatherina bonti (assembly GCF_933228915.1). NCBI lineage: Eukaryota > Metazoa > Chordata > Actinopteri > Atheriniformes > Telmatherinidae > Telmatherina > Telmatherina bonti. The sequence continues at coordinate 37,080,426 of NC_136610.1, read as the reverse complement.
CCTCCATCAGACCCGTTGAGGTCCTGGTTCTGGGGAGGATCCATCCCTCCATCAGACCCGTTGGGGTCCTGGTTCTGGAGAGGATCCATCCCTCCATCAGACCCGTTGAGGTCCTGGTTCTGGAGAGGATCCGGCCCTCCATCAGACCCGTTGAGGTCCAGGTTCTGGAGAGGATCCATCCCTCCATCAGACCCGTTGAGGTCCTGGTTCTGGAGAGGATCCGGCCCTCCATCAGACCCGTTGAGGTCCAGGTTCTGGAGAGGATCCATCCCTCCATCAGACCCGTTGAGGTCCTGGTTCTGGAGAGGATCCATCCCTCCATCAGACCCGTTGGGGTCCTGGTTCTGGAGAGGATCCGGCCCTCCATCAGACCCGTTGAGGTCCAGGTTCTGGAGAGGATCCATCCCTCCATCAGACCCGTTGAGGTCCAGGTTCTGGAGAGGATCCATCCCTCCATCAGACCCGTTGAGGTCCTGGTTCTGGAGAGGATCCATCCCTCCATCAGACCCGTTGGGGTCCTGGTTCTGGAGAGGATCCATCCCTCCATCAGACCCGTTGAGGTCCTGGTTCTGGAGAGGATCCGGCCCTCCATCAGACCCGTTGAGGTCCAGGTTCTGGAGAGGATCCATCCCTCCATCAGACCCGTTGAGGTCCTGGTTCTGGGGAGGATCCATCCCTCCATCAGACCCGTTGAGGTCCTGGTTCTGGGGAGGATCCTTCCCTCCATCAGACCCGTTGGGGTCCTGGTTCTGAAGAGGATCCGGCCCTCCATCAGACCCGTTGAGGTCCAGGTTCTGGAGAGGATCCATCCCTCCATCAGACCCGTTGAGGTCCTGGTTCTGGAGAGGATCCTTCCCTCCATCAGACCCGTTGGGGTCCTGGTTCTGGAGAGGATCCATCCCTCCATCAGACCTGTTGAGGTCCTGGTTCTGGAGAGGATCCATCCCTCCATCAGACCTGTTGAGGTCCTGGTTCTGGGGAGGATCCATCCCTCCATCAGACCCGTTGAGGTCCTGGTTCTGGAGAGGATCCATCCCTCCATCAGACCCGTTGAGGTCCTGGTTCTGGAGAGGATCCGGCCCTCCATCAGACCCGTTGAGGTCCTGGTTCTGGAGAGGATCCGGCCCTCCATCAGACCCGTTGAGGTCCTGGTTCTGGAGAGGATCCATCCCTCCATCAGACCTGTTGGGGTCCTGGTTCTGGGGAGGATCCATCCCTCCATCAGACCTGTTGAGGTCCTGGTTCTGGAGAGGATCCATCCCTCCATCAGACCTGTTGGGGTCCTGGTTCTGGAGAGGATCCATCCCTCCATCAGACCCGTTGAGGTCCTGGTTCTGGAGAGGATCCATCCCTCCATCAGACCCGTTGAGGTCCTGGTTCTGGAGAGGATCCTTCCCTCCATCAGACCTGTTGGGGTCCTGGTTCTGGAGAGGATCCGGCCCTCCATCAGACCCGTTGAGGTCCTGGTTCTGGAGAGGATCCTTCCCTCCATCAGACCTGTTGGGGTCCTGGTTCTGGAGAGGATCCGGCCCTCCATCAGACCCGTTGAGGTCCTGGTTCTGGAGAGGATCCATCCCTCCATCAGACCCGTTGAGGTCCTGGTTCTGGAGAGGATCCATCCCTCCATCAGACCCGTTGAGGTCCTGGTTCTTGGGAGGATCCTTCCCTCCATCAGACCCGTTGGGGTCCTGGTTCTGGAGAGGATCCATCCCTCCATCAGACCCGTTGGGGTCCTGGTTCTGGAGAGGATCCATCCTCCATCAGACCCGTTGGGGTCCTGGTTCTGGAGAGGATCCATCCCTCCATCAGACCC
>NC_136610.1:36921815-37078413 GCF_933228915.1 Telmatherina bonti | reverse complement strand
CCCTTTGTATTCTTAGTGAAAAGTTAATGCCTTCATCACATGTATTTCTCTGACTTTCTCAATCCACATGGAATAAGAGGGTGGCTCCAGTTTCAACCACTTAATGGTTATACATTTGAACGCAGCAGTCAATAATATCCTCAAAATGTATCTTCTGTCCTTTCCGTTGAAGCCATCGGGTGGACATATGGGTGTTGGTTTCACTCTCCCATCTTCTCTACATGAATTGTTTCACTTGTGTGAGTTAGAGAATAAATTGTAGAAATGGCTACTAACTTTAGGGAAATGATTCCCCTGTTGTATTTTAATCATTTTCTCCTCAAAATGTGAAGCTTATAACTTTATCCCATTCTTTGTGCTTTAGTAGAAAGCTCCTTAACTGGAAATATCTGAAAAAGTCAGAGGAGGGAAGGTGAAACTCTTTACCAAGTTGTTCAAAGGATGTCAAATTGCCTTTGTTTATCACATGGTGAATTTTTCTAGCTGTTTTGTAAACAATAATGTTTATGTATAAGCAGACCAGGATGAGGTAATGACCAACCCAAACCCAGCTGATGGAAAATTTAAGGAATTTTGTGACTGGCTTCTAAATTGACAAGATCAGGTGAAACTGGGAAAAGTGTTGAATGAAACCAGACTTTTTCATGGTTTTGAGTTGAAACTGTGAGACGAAGTCACGGTGATTAAAAGCAGACTTTTCCTGGTGGTAGATGGGATCTTGTCGACTTTGTTCTTTCTTTTCGGTGGATGCCACTTCAGGCAATTAATTTTTGAACAGTAAAAGAAACAGTCTTCCTTGTTCCACACCTGCTTTACATACAGCAGCTGCTTTTCATGCAGCATCAACAGGAACATCTGCACTGGACATGAAGGAAACAGCATTTACATGCAGCTGGCGTCCTGGTAAATAACAACATGAAACTCTGCATGGTGTCATGCATCAACAGATCCGCGCTGTACACATCAGCACCTGCAGGATCTGCTGCGTCTCTTCTACATGCACATGATCTTTGATCACGTTTAAAACAAGGAGTCCAATAGCTTCACATTCATCTCATTTTTCGACATCACTGAGCTCAGATCACAGGCTAACCTCTGCGTGGGCTAGCCTGTGATCTGACTCAATGACATAGAGTTCGCATAACAACAGGTAATTATGTAAATGAATCCCTTTTATACAGGAACCAATTACCCAGCAAGCTGTCAGTTTGAAAGGAGCAGAAATGAAGATGCTTAGTGAGGAAAGAGGAGGAAGGTGAAAAGAGAAAAGGGTCAGGAGGTGGGCAGAAGATGCAGTGACTGACACAAATCTCATTTAATGCTTCGCTTCCACCAACATGTGCACGTCATGTATGTGAGAGAGTCCTAATTAAAGATGGTAGCCATGCAGTTCCTGGAGGAGGGAATCACACGTCACCGTCACAACATGTTTGGGTTCTTTGCTTGCTTGATGTTTATGAAGGGAGGAAATATAAACATTTTCACAGGTTTGAATGTTGGTTGGCGTCGCTCCGCTTTCTGCAGCCAAGAAGACGACCAGCGAGGACCGTTTCCCTTATTTCACTCGACTTTCTGACCATGGTTCATCCTGCGCCACATGTTGCTGGATCTGTCAGTGTTAACATATTTTTACCAGTTCTGCCAGCTTAAAGAGTTTTCACACCCATCCAGAGACTTTTATATCCCAAAAAGGACAAATATAGTGACTTTTCAGAATTTTGGAAACCGGCATGAAAGCACATCTTGTGTTCTTAAATGTGAAGCAGAGATGTGCTTGAAAGTCCTGCATCCAGAATCCCTCATAACAGGCTCACCAAGCTTCCAGGTCCCAGCACATAGCTCCCTGCACCAGCTCCAAGCTTCCAGGTCCCAGTACCAGCTCCCAGCTCCCAGCTCCCTGCACCAGCTCCAAGCTTCCAGGTCCCAGTACCAGCTCCCAGCTCCCAGCTCCCTGCACCAGCTCCAAGCTTCCAGGTCCCAGTACCAGCTCCCAGCTCCCAGCACCAGCTCCAAGCTTCCAGGTCCCAGTACCAGCTCCCAGCTCCCAGCACCAGCTCCAAGCTTCCAGGTCCCAGTACCAGCTCCCAGCTCCCAGCTCCCTGCACCAGCTCCAAGCTTCCAGGTCCCAGTACCAGCTCCCAGCTCCCAGCTCCCTGCACCAGCTCCAAGCTTCCAGGTCCCAGTACCAGCTCCCAGCTCCCAGCACCAGCTCCCAGCTTCCAGGTCCCAGTACCAGCTCCCAGCTCCCAGCACCAGCTCCAAGCTTCCAGGTCCCAGTACCAGCTCCCAGCTCCCAGCTCCCTGCACCAGCTCCAAGCTTCCAGGTCCCAGTACCAGCTCCCAGCTCCCAGCACCAGCTCCAAGCTTCCAGGTCCCAGTACCAGCTCCCAGCTCCCTGCACCAGCTCCAAGCTTCCAGGTCCCAGTACCAGCTCCCAGCTCCCAGCTCCCTGCACCAGCTCCAAGCTTCCAGGTCCCAGTACCAGCTCCCAGCTCCCAGCACCAGCTCCCAGCTTCCAGGTCCCAGTACCAGCTCCCAGCTCCCAGCACCAGCTCCAAGCTTCCAGGTCCCAGTACCAGCTCCCAGCTCCCAGCTCCCAGCACCAGCTCCAAGCTTCCAGGTCCCAGTACCAGCTCCCAGCTCCCAGCTCCCTGCACCAGCTCCAAGCTTCCAGGTCCCAGCACCAGCTCCAGCACCAGGTAGCGGCACAAGGTCCTGGCGCCCAGCTTCCAGGTCCTAGCAGCCAGTTTTATGTAAAACTACATATTTTCCAATAACATGGCGAAGGAGAATTTCCTATAAACACGTGAAGTTGAATTCTCTACTGAGGCTGAGGTGAGTGTGTTCCAATTACACTCCTCAGCCTCCCTGGTAAGGTCTATTCAGGGGTCCTGGAGAGGAGGGTCCGCCGGATAGTCGAATCCCGGATTGAGGAGGAGCAGTGTGGTTTTCGTCCTGGTCGCGGAACAGTGGACCAGCTCTATACCCTCTCTGGGGTCCTGGAGGGGGCATGGGAGTTTGCCCAACCAGTCTACATGTGCTTTGTGGACCTGGAGAAGGCATTCGACCGTGTCCCCCGGGGGCTCCTGTGGGGGGTACTCCGGGAGTATGGGGTACCGGACCCCCTTGTACGAGCTGTCCGGTCCCTGTACGACAGGTGTCAGAGCTTGGTCCGCATTGCCGGTAGTAAGTCGGATCCGTTTCCAGTGAGGGTTGGACTCCACCAAGGCTGCCCTTTATCACCGATTCTGTTCATAACTTATATGGACAGAATTTCTAGGCGCAGCCGAGGTGTTGAGGGGATCCGGCTTGGTGGCCTCAGGATTGGGTCCCTGCTTTTTGCGGATGACGTGGTCCTGTTGGCTTCATCTGGTCGTGATCTCCAGCTCTCGCTTGAGCGATTCGCGTGAAGCGGCTGGGATGAGAATCAGCACCTCCAAATCTGAGACCATGGTCCTCAGCCGGAATAGGGTGGATTGCCCTCTCCGGGTCGGGAGTCAGGTCCTGCCTCAAGTGGAGGAGTTTAAATATCTCGGGGTCTTGTTCACGAGTGAGGGAAGGATGGAGCACGAGATCGACAGACGGATCGGTGCGGTGTCTGCAGTAATGCGGACTCTGCGCCGGTCTGTCGTGGTGAAGAAGGAGCTGAGCCAGAAGGCGAAGCTCTCGATTTACCAGTCAATCTTAGACTTAGACTTAGACTTAGACAGACGTTATTCATCCACAAGGGAAATTCTGTTGTCACAGTAGCTCAGAACAGCAATAGAGGAAGAAATAGAAACAGCAATAGTAGGTAAGAGAAAAAAAAGTAAATAATAATAATAAAATAGAATAGGTACTATCCATAAAGCAATCTGGAATATGTACACTTTTACAAAGATAAAAGATAAATAAAACTATCAAGTAAAATTGGCAATATAGAATATGGAAATTTAGAAATTTACAATATATACAACGTGACTAAATGCAGTGCCAGTTTACACAGGGGCTTTGAAATGAATGTTAGTTATCTGTCACAAAGTGGGGAGTTATTGTACATTTGTATAGAGAATGGTATGAATGTGTTCTTGTAGCGCTCACTGTGACAGCGCAGCTGTAAAAGTCTATTGGAGAAGGAGCTCCTTTGCCCCGCTACAGTCCGGTGGAGTGGATGAGCAGGATCTACGTTCCTACCCTCACCTATGGTCATGAGCTGTCGGTCGTGACCGAAAGAACGAGATCTCGTATACAGGCGGCTGAAATGGGTTTCCTCTGCAGGGTGGCCGGGCTCTCCCTTAGAGATAGGGTGAGGAGCTCGGTCATCTGGGAGGAGATCAGAGTAGAGCCGCTGCTCCTCCGCATCGAGAGGAACCAGTTGAGGTGGCTCGGGCATCTGGTCAGGATGCCTCCTGGACCTCCCTGGTGAGGTGTTCCAGGCACGTCCCTCTGGGAGGAGACCCCGGGGAAGACCCAGGACACGCTGGAGGCCTGGTACCACCTCAGGATCCCCCCGCAGAGTTGGCAAATGTGGCTGGGGAGAGGGAAGTCTGGGCTTCCCTGCTTAGGCTGCTGCCCCCGTGACTTGACCCCGGATAAGCAGCAGAAGATGGATGAATGATAAAGAGCGAGGAAGCTGTAATGAGCTGTTAGCTTGAGCTAATAGGCAGTTATAATCTGTTAGCTTGTGCTAACAATCCGCTATGAGCTGTTGGCTCAAGATCAAGAGCTAGCGAGCTGTCATAAACCGTTTGGTTATGCTACAAACCACAACGTTTACTGTTAGCTTGGCGTTTGTGAGCAGTTAGGTCTTGTCTTTTGGTTAGCCTGTAAGTTTGAGTCATTGCGTCCTTGTAACACTGCAAATACTGTATAAACTTTAACTTCTTTTTTATGCTGGCTCAGCTAAACAAGGGATGTTTCTGTTTATTTGCTTATAGCCTTCTGGCAAGTTTCAAGTGCCTGCCATCACATTTCTTCCACAACCACATTTTCTCGTCGGCAAGTTGTTGTGTAAACGGTGTAGCACACATGATGAGATGAAATTTGTGGCTGAATTTGCTCGAACAGACAGTCCGGAAAAGGAGGTACTTGGAATTAAGACTACTTTTGTACAGTCTTTTTAAACACTTTGCAAGACACAAAGTTTAAATAAATATTCACCTATTTTTCTCAAAAATGACTAAAATAAATGTAAGAAGCTAGAATTCTGGACAAAACAAAGTAAAACAACTACTTTTATTTCTTTTATAAAATATATAATTAAAATAATGTGCTTATTCAAATAGAGTGCTTTTAATAACAATGTTCCAATTTAAAAAGATAATTTACAGCAAAATTATGTTGACAGAGTAAATATCTTATGGCTGTTTAACAGAGATGAAGTAGATCCCTGAGGGAATTAATCGTCTCTTTCTAAGATAGACACAATGTCTTGTCAAATTCTGTCAGTCTTCTCTGTCAGTTGTGCCTTATCACTGAAATGCACACACACACACACACACACACACACACACACACTTGTTCACGAGAAGCTATGTGCCCAACCGCTCAACTCTTTTGTTGTGATTTTCCCTTGACACGTACAACATACATCCACAGCCAAGAAGCTCCAGAGACACATGCAATGTTTGTCTCAGTGCACCAAAACCAGCACACACACACACACCTATATAATATATATCTTTAAACACACTGAGCCTGGTGGGAGTCTCGCTGACTGGTGGAGATTGTGTCAGAGCTGTCTTCGTCAATCAGGATCAAACTCCGCCCCCTCTGACCTCATCATCGTTGTTGGCCTGTCAGACAACTCTGCTGAGACGGCAACTTTATTGAAGCGAGGACTGTGTGTGTGTGTGTGTGTGTGTGTGTGTGTGGGTTGGATGGAGGTAGCTGGAACGAAGGCTTTGTGTGTGAATACGAGTGTGAAAGATTTAAATGAAGAAATACTATCCCAGGATACTTTTCAGACACCATGTTTTACAAATTGGCTGTTAAAACATCTGGGCTGTGATTTTAAGTAATGAGTTAATAGTTTCATACCTTTTTATTTACAGTCTTAGATTTTCTTTGTTCAATTTTTTTGGTTTTATTTTCATTTAAAATGATATTTAGCTATGTGGCTTTTTCAGCTATTTATTTATAACTAGAAATAAAACTACTCCCTGCATTGGAAACCTGGCAGAAAGTAACAATTATTTGTCTATTATATATTTTGATTTTATACTTCTACACACCTGGCATCCTGTACGAGCAGCAAAGTAAGAATTTAATTGCACAGGGAAACATGTTTCTTTACTGTGCACATGACAATAAAAGCTTTGAATCTTTAAACTACCACATGTACCTGGTGGAACAAGCTAGCATGCTGTTAGACATAGTGATAGGTTTCGAACTTTTAGCAGGTACTCCAAGTTAGCAAAATGTTATATGTTAGCTTTTACTACAGCCTAGCAAGATGTTAAAAACTGTGCGCTATAAAAGCAGTTTGCCTAGATTACAACCTTGCAAGGTACAACAAACTGTTAGCAGTAACTACAAGTTGGCAAGATGTTATAAGTTTTTAGCTTTTACTACAGCTGAGCAAGATGTTACAAGCTGTTAGCATGTGCTACACGCTAGCAAGATGTTAAAAGCTGTTAGCTTGTACTATAGCCTAGCAATATGTGAAAAACTGTTAGCTTGTGCTTCACGCTAGCAAGCTATTAAAGCTATTTGCTTATACTATGAGCTAGCAAGGTGTTACAAGCTGTTAGCATGGGTTAGCAAGCTTGTACCACATGCTAACAGCTTTTACAATAAGCGGTTACAGGCTGTTAGCCTCTGGGGAAATCTGGCCTCTGAGTAACTATCAGGCTTGCCGGTGCCTAAAAATCTATATATAAGAATAATAAGAATAAGTTGTACAATAATTTAGGAAAAAGTTACAGTATTTGCAAAACAATATAAAGTACTGAAAAAATACTACAAGACATAAGTAGAATAGTGACAATATTCAAAAACAAACAAAAAAAATAAAAGTAAAAAAAAGTAAGTGAATGAATAAAATAACAATGACAATACCAACCGTTATTAAACATACCTACAGAGAGTCATCAGCAACATTTAGTAGGAAGCAGATGGGAAGATGAGCGCTTTGTGGGCGTGCACGTGTGAGTGTTCAACCTGTGATCATGCAATCAAAGATCAGCTGAGTGCTTGTAGGGGAGCACGACCACGACCCGAGGCGTAGGGGAGGAAGCCAAGGCCCCCAGGGCCCGGCAAGCCCACCGCGCACAGAGCCCGGGCAGGCAAAGCAGAGAGAGCCTCCGTCCCCTGAGTCCAGAGCAGTGGAAGCCTCCAGGCAGGCGCCACCCGGCGCCACGAGGCAGGGGCACCGGGTAGCACAGGGAGACGGCACGCCGGCCCGGCGGGCGCCGGGTGCCAGCGCCACCACGATACCAGGGACGGGATCCCCAAGGACATGTCCGTAGACCATCCCCCCAACAACCCCTCCTCACAACCCTCCCTCTGCTTCCCATCCCCCCTCCCTCCCTCACCAGCACCCTCCCCATGCCTCTCCCTCCCAAGCCCTACTGTCCCCAACACTCCCATCATTTATATTCCCTGTATTGAACTGTGTTGTATTTTTAGACTTGCATAAAGATCAGATTTCATTTTAAGGAATTTCTTTTTCTTTTAAGTGTTGCACTTGTGAGTGCTCAGTGTCTTATCTGCAGCAGATCGCACTCTCAATTTGAATAATCAAAAAGATTCCTGTCGGCGGAGCAACAACTGAAAGTAACTCAGTAAGAGGCACAAGAGGATTGTAGATTTTTTCTTTTGCCATTTAAAGCAACTCAAGCTTCAAGCACGAGCTATATTATAGACTTTTATGCAGCATCATTTCATCATATTGCTGCACAGATGTGGATTGAGAAAGTGTGATGACACAGTCGACAACTTTGATGCAGAGGTGACATGGTGTAAAAATATGCAATATAGTTTTTGCAAGAAGTGCCATTAAAATTTTCAGGTTTGACTTGTTTTTGATGGATGAAAATATTCTTTCTTATGGCCCCATCGCAGCAGCTTTCAGCTTTTACCCGTCTTGCATGAATCCCTTTGATTCTTCACTCTGAGAATACACAGCTGCTGCATACTACTCACTGACTGCACATAACGACTACACACAACCTCAACACCTGCTTTTAAACACCAGCCTTCCTTTGCTTTCTACTTTAAATCAGTTCCTTTGACATGCATTGCATGTAAATATGAAAGTATTTAGTGAAGTTGGGTTCATTCTCTGGTCTCGGGCTTAATGTGAATACTAACTAACAGTGCAACTGCAACAACAGGATAAACCAGACTTTCTGAAAGATGCATTATGTAACTTTCTGACTTTAAAACTCTGCATTGTGGACTTTAGTGATGTGTCATGCTCAAACGAGCCGACTCTGAGAGACGATTCTTTGTAGTGAATCAAAAGAGCCGATTCGCATCAAGTGAGAGCGGCTTTCAGTTTTGCTGTTTAGTTCTGAGTGCTCATCCCCAGCTCTACCTAAGGCAGTGCTTTGTTTTGATTGGCCCGCATAACACTGCAGCCAATCACGTGAGGATATGGATCATACCATTATGTGACAATCGGGGGGGGGGGGTGGGATGGTACAGTGCGAATGAGACCAGACAGCGCAAAGAGAATGCATTAAAGCGTTGAGTGGTCATATATAATTATGAATGACTTATGTTTAAAAGTGGCTTCAGTTTAAACATCAATGAGGACATTAATGTCCGTTTCTTGAGTTCAGTTCTTGTTCTGTTTGGTAGTTTTTTGCTGTTTTGTTCATTTGTGCAATAAAAGACTGGTTGAAGTAATAAAAAATAAATAAATGCTCAAATAGAGACTAATATAAGGCTTCTCATAAAACCACTGAACACCAAAAAGTTTTTTTTTAAAAACATAAACCATTAATTTTCTAGAAGTTATGGTAAAATATGTGGCTACAAAAGATCCTAAATCAAGAACCATTTGGGAGCCCAAAGAGTCGGCTCTCTGAAAAGAGCTGAACAGCCCATCGTTACCGTACTTTAATGACACAGTGACATCTATGATATGCATTTCTAGAGATACTGCTACCCAGCAGCGTCTTGATGCTGAGAAACCGACACCATACAACTTTTACATCCAGGATGTGACGTGACGTTGCAGCAGAGTTTGCTTCACTTTAGAAAACCCACAATCTGTTTTGAACATGAAACACAAGATAATGAGAGAGAAAGAGATGAAAATTAATCATCGTAAGCTCTTTTGCTGGCTGGAGCGAGTAACAGGTCAGGTGGGACAGTCAAGCAGCCGTCGATGGTGGGCGCTAACACGGAAAGTTCTGTAGCGTGTCTTTAAAGGGGCATTTCATATATTTTCTACGGGAACCATGCACCTAAATTGGCCAACTCTGATCTGTTACACTATATATAATCAAATACTTCTGGAATTTAAGCCATTTTAACATGTTAACATGACAGAAACATTGCCTTGCTTCGTTATGAGGGGTTATCATTGGTTTTATTTTTGCTAAAATACAAAACGCCACCGATCCAGTTCACACTGCGCTCCATCTTTGTTTGATTCGAGCAACCTTACGATGCTGAAAAGTAGTAAAAGTAGCTTTTATTCAAGTAGTAAAAGCGCATGTGTTGCATGCGAATCCACGTTCTTCTCATGACTTGTGGTGTTGTTTCGAGTTAGCATGCTAGCAGGTCATCTATTTTTGTTTGTGTGGAAACAGGCAAGCTGTGTTTTAATGCTAGCATGAAAGAGACACATTACTAAGGCCTGGTATTCTGTTGTGGCCCCTCAGGCAAAACTCTGAGTCAGTGTGAGCCCTCTTTTATTTATCTATTTTTTCTTCTTCCTCCAAACATCTTTGCATTAAACATTACAATACTCTGGCAGCATGTTTCTCCTGACATAATGAGCCTTTCTTATCTAGCATCTATGCTAAAACAATTAGAAACTCTCCATCTGGTGCAATCCCGCATTGCTTCTTTCAGTTTGTGTCTGTGGAAAAAGCACAAACAATCCTCATTTCATAATTTAGTGATCCAAAGGCCAAACTGTGAGTAACTCTCTCAACCTAGTTTCTAAAACCATCACAGCCCTGGAGGCCTTGTTACGCTGGCAGCTTTATCCTGCTGAAATAAAGCTGCTCTAGCCAGCAGCGCAAGAGTCTGACTGAGCAGGGCAGCTCGGATTAGCCGACAATAATCGACTAGCTAGCCGCTTGGTGTCTGCCAGGAATGAATAAGCACAGGGAACATTTAGGGCAAGGTGCTCAGGTGGAGTGCGGACAGCCCTGGCGGTTCCTTTTAAAGAGGATATGGGATCATAACTGTCAGGAAGGATGAGATTTTATAACTTGATGTGGGACTGAAGCCCATTAGAGCCTCAGAGGCTCTGTTTTTATTTTTCTTCCATTATTATCTCACGTTTGTGGCTAATCTTTTAGCCTTGTAGTTTAAATGCAGCCTTTATGTGAATTATCTTCATTCTTGCTCTTAAACTTTGGTCCGTTTCGGTTTTTTTTTTTTTTTTTTTTCTTTACTCAGGATTCAGTGATAAAGTATCAGCCAATACAAATACTGGTGTCAAAGATCAGTTTAGCTGACACAAATTATTCTGGTGATTAAACTATAAATCCTAGAAAATAACTCCTTAATTTCAGAATATTGCAGCCATTTGGACAAAAAGTTTTTTCTTTTAAGAAATGCTTAAAAGATTATTTTTATATATAAAAAAAAAAACGTCTGTTCTTTTAAATGACTTTTTTTTTTTTTTTAGTTCTTCAGCCAAGAAAAGCTTTTTGTGACCAACAAATTGTGAATAAATGTTAATTTGAAAGCAAAGTCCATGCAACTCAAACATGAGACAGAAAAGTTGGATAGATTTTAACATCAAGTGTTATCCCATTTCCTGATTGGCTGAATAATCTGCCAGTACTGATTCTGGGATGATATGTTTATGGATCCCAAGTGTTGACAGACACATTTGAAACAGAGAGCATTTATAAAAAGATTGAGTGGTTTCATGGTTCTGTGGAGGTTCATAGCTCACTGGATCATGAGTTGATCCAATGGGGTTCCCTGGAGAGGCTGTTGGTCTTTACTGATACAGTTCATGTTGGAGGAGCAGCATCATAATCAAACACCCATTACCTGATTGGCTCTGAAAATATTTAAGCAAGTTAATCAGATTTCCATGTCAAAATCAATAAATAGCATGACATCATACTGCGTTGGCCCACCGTCTGTTCTAATTTCCTCTAAATGTGGTTCATGCGATGGCGTGTTTGGTCATATACGAATGAAGGTCGGGAATTTAGAAGTAAATCCCGACCGAACGTTTTTTTTTCCTCGCAGTAGAAGGAAGCTTGCTCCCAGTACAACCAGTCATCACACAGCCACAGTGAAACTGACGAGGCTTCATCCGGCAACATAACTGAATAGAAAGCTTGTAAAAACAGTCTAAGCGAGATTTTTCCTGTGTGCACATGGTTTTTATATCTGTCGCACATGATCTCTCATTCTCTTTAACTTTTTACTGATGCACCTTCTGTAGTCAGCATCAGTGTCTGCATCAGATCCCTGCAGTCTTAAATTTGTGGGAATGAGTAAAAACTCCCATTACACCCACATATATGATGAAATAAACTCTATATATGGTAATTCTTTTTTAATTTGTGACACTGGATGTATGAAAATCATGTATATTGGGGCTTGGATGCTACTCGAAGTGACCGTGCTGTGGTTGACTGATACATCAGCTGGCGTGAGTGTTTTTGTTTGATCTTGAGGAAGAAAAACAGAAAAAAAAACATTTAAATCATGAATCTGTGTCCCATGCTTCTGCATCAGAAATCAGGATTATATTTTAACCCGAAGAATGAGATTCCAAATACAAGCAGCTTAAATGAGTTTCCTAACGGACAGCCGGGCTCTCGTCATCAGGGAGGAGATCAGAGTAGAGTCAACGCTCCCCCACATCGAGAGGAGCACACATCTGGACAGGACGCCTCCTGGACATCTCCTCGGTGAGACATTCCAGACCAATCACTCTGGGAGGAGACCATGAGGAAGACCCAGGACACAGTGGAGGGATTATATCTCCTCGGAATCCCCCAGTATGAGCTGGTGAATTTGACTGGGGAGAGGAAAGTCATATTCCTGCGACCCAACCCTGAAAAAGTGGATGAAAATGAATAGATGGACACTTTAACACACACTTACCTCTGACTGATGTTGGACGTTCTGACAATTTACCGACACAAATCATTGCAAAGCTCATCACCCCAACTGTAAAAGTTCATGCTGTCTCCAGGTTTTATTTGATATTTCTTTTTCATATTTCTTTTTTTTTTTTTTTATCTTAGTTCTTTATCTTTTCCTGTTTTGGCTGCATTCTGTTGTCTTCTGGACTCTTTGGCACTTCAATTCATTGGATTCATTAATTAACACTATTTTGTGTCAGTAACTATAAATCTGACTCAACCAACATAACCGGTGGAGTTTCCCAAGGCGCCTATTGGGGCCACTGCTGTTAAACATCTACATGATCCCATTCGATCAAATTATAAGAAAAATAACAAAATATGTTACCATAGTTACGCTGATGAGACACAAAGTTCTGACACATTAGATGTGTCAGAATTTCCTTCAGTTAAACCAAGACAAAACCGAAGTAATGATTTCTGAATCCAAGGAAGTAAGCAATCAGATCTGTCTGTCTGTCAGTCCGTCCATCCATCCATCCGTCCATCCGTCCATTGTTCTGTTAGTTTATCCCTCCGTTTATCCATCCATCCATCCATCCATCCGTCCGTTATTTAGAAAATCCCGTCCATGCGTGGATCTTTAGCAGACTGGACTACTGTAACGCTGTCCGGCCTCCTTAAAGCCCATCAGACAGCTGTGTTAGTCCAGAATTTTGCTGCTTGAATTAATCTCCACAAACAGACTTGGCTTACATGTCTGATCTGCTGACGCTGCATGATCCCTAAGACTTCGAAGATCATCTGGGTCTTGTTTGCTTCCTTGCATATTCCTGCAGGAAGTCCCCATATGCTTGTGTTTACTTGGTTTTATTCCCCGTGGTGCGCTAGAACTCACCGACACACAGCTTAAAACAGTTTTTGATCTTTTAGAAATGTCTAGAAGTCAAAGCCTGAAAATAAAAGTGCTCTTTTGGGGAAACTTCATGTTGACGCTGGAGCCCATGTTTTTATGTGTTTGGTTTTTGGGCTGGAACATCAGGAATCTGCCGTTGCGTGTCAGATCAGCAGTAAGTCTCCTTGTAAGTCTCCACAATCTAAAAACTGTCAAAGGATTCTCTGGAGAGCTCTAAAGATCTGATCTGGTAATAATAAAATGTTATAATTATCATCTTTTTGTTTTTAGTCCCTCATTTATGCACAGACTGAATAAATATTCATGCTCTCGTGTAAAAACATGATGTTCTCATTAAAACCGTGGTCATACAATTCTTAAGTTGTAAAATCAAGTTTCAGCAACATTTTGCATTTCTAATGTCCCCAATCAACTCAAGCCACTGCTTTAAATATTCCTTTACTTGTCTTTGGAAAGCGGCGTGCTAGACATTTTCATTTGGATGTCTTTGGCGTTATTGTCTGTCGTTACGTTACGTTTTGGGTAAAGACTTTTTTCCCCCGTTGTTCCATCTGAAAACAGGTTCTCGGATCTGCTCTCGACCATTTTCTTTGTCAGAGAGATAAGTAGTTTTATTTTTAATGCCCTGATAGATACTGTTACCACTACGATGGGTTGGCGACCAGGTGTACCTGCTCACTGCTGGGTTAGACTCCAGCCCCCCCCAGCCCAGGAATAAGTGGTGCAGATATATTCTGTTTAGTTTTTAGCTCCGTTCTGCTTCCTTTGCGAACGCAGTCACATCCAAGCATCTCCCTCTGCTGCGTGCCCTCCATCTCTTTCCCCTGTGTGTTTCCCAAAAGACAGAGTTGAGTAAAACTGTCGAATCCCGGAGACACGGTGGCGTTCCAGGCTGCTTTGTGCTGAACTCCAGGGACGTACACATAGTACCGAGGTAAGCGGGTATTTGACAGCAGACCTTCTGGGAGATACAAGAGCTCTTGCTGTCCAGAGGGGGGTGGCGAGGAGTTTGAAGGCGGGAGAGGAGGGGGGAGGACATGACAGAGGTGTGGGAATGCAGAGGATGAAAGCTGCATGGCATACAGCCAGAGGGAGAGTTACGACTCAGTGCTTCTCAACATGCTAAGAGCTGAAATGAGTTTTTCTCCAAGACGTCGGCGCTTCGGTGCTTCAGACGGCTACGTCTCGAAATCCGGACCTCGCAGGCAGGTATTGAATGTTTCCCTCCTGCAACACCCCTGATTCAAACAGACAGGATCTCCAGCTGCTTGTTGTCAAGTTCCGCACAAGTCTGTCGGATCCTAAATCCATCAGGAGTGCTGCTGCAGGGAAACGTCCAAGACCTGCAGGTTCTGGTCCTTACGGACCGGGTTTGGAGATCCCTGGCATCTATGTACAGAACATGTATGTTGTTTTTCTCGGCCTTGTCCTGTGATGGCCTCCTCAGCCAGAGATCTTTCAATAATTGAACTTAAAGGAACTTTATTGACCGATTTGAAATCAACAGGAAACGAAAAACTTTCCTGGTAGCGACCACTGTAGGATCCCGTCTCACTGCGTTTTACGAGGATATCCATCAGATTTGATGAATCTTGTCTTTGTGAGACAGAACTGGACATGAAGGTGAAGGAAGACCACCTTCGATGTGTAAGCAGAATTTGTAGGAAGAAAAAAGCACCATACTCTCATTTCCCTCAAAGAACCAGATTTTCATTTCTTTTCCTAAAAAGTTCCTCTTATTGTGCAGCACAGTTTGAACACCTCTCTGTGAAAGCTTTGATGATTGTCAGCAGCTCACGCATAGAAAATGTGATTACAGTAGTTATGACAATCCTGAAAAATGGAAGCAGAAAAAAAATCTGTTTTAGTGCTGGTGTCAGTATGTTTTTCCCTCAGTGTACCAACGACTGTGACGAGCACACACCCGGCAACGGTCCTACCTTGCAGTGACACATTTCCTGGTAATGGCTTTTGTGCTAATCAGGCTAGTTCACAGCTGATCCGGGAACACCAGGACTGAGACCGCACCGCCAGCCGTCTTTCAGATACAGGATGTAAAATGATTTATTGTGTTTTTTTTTTCTTTTTTAAATCGCTTTTTTTTTTAAGTCGCTGTCAGTTTCAGAACCCTTGTGTGGGACTTGGCTGCATTAAATGTCTCTTTCTGTAGAGGAAAGTGAGCTGTACACACTCCTGCAGCCCAGCGTGCAACCCAGCGTGCAGCCCGTAGACTGTATATAAGAGATGGGCGGAGCCTCCATGACGTCACCCGAACGTTACTGAAGAGCTGAATTGAAGCTTATTGGTTGGTTTCCACCGTCGCCATCTTGGCAGTGGCGTGTATGTCGTTTCTACCAGAAAATACAAAAATGGGCAAAGAGATAGATCTGCTAAGAGCTAACCTGGAGCTAGAAGGAGCTAACCAGCTAACCAGGTAAGCGGGCTAAAGCTAAGTCACGCTGTTAACCAGCTAAAAACTGCAGTTGTTCTACATTCCTCCTTCTTCCAGTGGCAAATCGGGTTCTTGTCCATCAAAAAGGACACGCCCCTAAATATGCCGCTCTTTGAGATTAAATTACTTCTAAACAGGAGGGTTAGAAAAAAATTCACTCCCCCCACAGTTGTCATGAAGGTAAACCTGACCTATTAAACCTAAAATGTTTTATGTACCAGGCTGTAAACATATTTATTCCTGCTGTAAACATGTTTATTTCTGCTGTAAACATGTTTATTCCTGCTGTAAACATGTTTATTTCTGCTGTAGACATGTTTATTCCTGCTGTGAACATGTTTATTCCTGCTGTAGACATGTTTATTCCTGCTGTGAACATGTTTATTTCTGCTGTAGACATGTTTATTCCTGCTGTGAACATGTTTATTCCTGCTGTGAACATGTTTATTTCTGCTGTGAACATGTTTATTTCTGCTGTAGACATGTTTATTTCTGCTGTAGACATGTTTATTCCTGCTGTGAAGTTGGTCTTTTTAACATGGGAGTCTATGGGGATTTGCTCTGTCATGGAGCCCCTAGTGGATGAAGGGGGAACTGCATGTTTTAGCTTCACCTTTTCCCGCTGGAGGTTGTCGCTTGGTGCAGCCTCTCGATGCAGATGAAACCTACAACATGCAAAGTCCAGGTAGAACCAGGAACATTCTTGTTTTGATGCAACACAATCTCCACCAGGCGGCAGTTCAACGACCACAAATGGCAACTTTCATACTGCTGGGGGGTGGGGGGGGACTATTGTCCCATCTCACCTGTTGGCTAGCGGTTAAAAGGCTCCACAGGTGTACATGCATCAGGGAAAGCGTTGCTAACGCTGTTCTGTGAAATTGCCTGTATTTCTCAACAAGCTGCAGCATGTCAGCAGAACAATTCCCACGCCTTCCTTCACGCGAGTCGTGTTGTCACACGGGATTACAGCGTTTTAGCTAGCACACTTTCCCAGAATCCTCCATGACAGATCGACTGCTTGGCCAGAATGATGAACTGGAACTACTTTTCTGTGACCCAATCCCTTCAGATTGCACCTCATCTGCAGGACGTTTACCGGAAAGCTTCAGCGAGGCACCGTGTTCTGTTCCCGCCTCAGCTGAACGGCAGGGAAACGTGGCGGTAAACACGAGTAAAGCTGCTGTCTCAGTTTCTCTTGTTTCCAGACTGAAATATGTCTAAATATATCTAATTGTTGTAGTGTAGGACAAACAAGGACCCAAGTGCAGATTGGATGTGGATACTAGGACAGGTTTATTGTTCTCCTGGGCAGAATGGTAGGTGGCCAGGCAGACAGGTTGGCGGGCAGGCAGGCTGGTTGACGGGCAGGCAGGCAGGTTGGCGGGCAGGCAGGCAGGCAGGCGGGCGGGCAGGCAGGCAGGCGGGCAAGACTCATGCACTGGTGACAGAACAGACAGTTGTGAAACAAGCAGTTTAACTTCTTAAGCAGAAATGCTGCAATGGCCGAGAGCTGTTACCACAGATGAAACAACAATCAGGCGATGACTGGTGAACTGAGCTGGCCTTTTATCTTGCTGCTGCTGATTACCCGATGAGAACCTGGTGTGGACTTGATTGCCAGGGAAACAGGCACACCCACTGCAGCACAGGTCAGAGCAGGAACCACAACAGTACCCCCCCCTCCACGGGAGCCACCGGGCGACCGAAACTTCTCCGGATGAGCACGACGAAAATCCCGGACCAGGGAGGCATCCAGAGTAAATGAGCGCGGAACCCAGGCACGCTCCTCAGGACCATACCCCTCCCAGTCCACCAGAAACTGGAAGCCACGACCCCGACGCTGCACATCCAGGAGACGCCGGACAGAATAGGCAGGGCGACCCGCCACAAGCCGGGCGGGAGGAGGGGGTCTGGAAGGAGGGACGAGAGGACTAGAGGAAACAGGCTTGAGTTGGGAGACATGGAAAGATGGGTGGACTCTCATGGAACTGGGGAGTTTCAGTTTGACCACGGTGGGATTAATGATCCGCTCAACCTCAAAAGGACCCAAAAAGCGGGGGGCCAACTTCTTGGCATCAGTACGCAATGGAATGTTCTTTGCTGATAACCAAACCTTTTGGCCAGGTGCGTAATGGGGTCCAGGAGTCCGACGACGATCCGCCATGCGGCGGGTACGTACGGAGGCATGAAGGAGCGCAGTTCGAGCCTTCCTCCAAATCCGTCGGCAGCGGCGGATGTGTAGCTGGACCGACGGCACAGAAACCTCCTCCTGTGCTGGAAACAGGGGCGGCTGATATCCCAGGGAGCATTCGAAAGGTGATAAGCCTGAAGCAGAAGAGGTAAGGGAGTTGTGAGCATACTCTACCCAGTCCAGATGGTCACACCAGGAGGAGGGGTTGGACTCAGCCACACATCTCAGGGCAGTTTCCAGATCCTGATTAGACCTCTCAGCCTGGCCATTGGTCTAAGGATGGACACCTGATGATAGACTTAAAGTGGCCCCGAGTGAGTGACAAAACGACTTCCATACCTGGGATGTAAATTGGGGTCCTCTGTCTGATACTATGTCTGTGGGCAGACCATGGAGCCGAAAGACATGATGAACAAGTAAGTTGGCTGTCTCCTTGGCAGTAGGAAGTTTGGGAAGGGCAATAAAGTGAACAGCTTTGGAAAAGCGATCAACAACTGTGAGGATGGTGGTGTTACCTCTTGAGGCTGGAAGACCAGTGACGAAGTCCAGAGCAATGTGCGACCAGGGTCTGCTTGGAACAGGTAATGGACGAAGAAATCCCGCAGGTGGCTGATGCGATGACTTACTGCGTGCACACGTCGTACAGGCTGCAACAAACTCCCGGACATCTTTATCCATTGTGGGCCACCAGAATCTGCGTCTCAGAAAAGAAAGTGTTCGCACAGAACCAGGGTGGCATGCTAGGCGGGAGGAATGTCCCCACTGGAGGACTTGGGAACGTACAGAATTGGGGACATAAAGGCGGTTACGGGGACCTGTGCCAGGGTCAGGCTGTTGCTGTTGGGCTTCTCTAAATCTGTCCTCCACCTCCCAGGAAACACCGGCTACGACACAGGTTGCAGGTAAGATGGTATCAGGTGAAACTGCAGTCTTGGGTGGAAATTGGCGAGAGAGAGAGTCCGGTTTCTGGTTTTTGGACCCAGGTCTGTATGACAGCGTGAAGTGGAATCGATTGAAGAAAAGAGACCAACGGGCCTGTCGGGGATTCATTTGTCTAGCAGACTGTAGGTATTCCAGGTTCTTATGGTCAGTCCAGATGAGGAATGGCACTTTGGATCCCTCCAACCAATGGCGCCACTGCTCCAGGGCGAGTTTGATGGCTAAGAGTTCCCTATCACCGACATGGTAGTTCTGCTCAGCTGGTGTTAGACGTCGAGAGAAAAAGGCACAAGGATGTAACTTCTGAGACTCTGGGGATCGTTGGGACAAGACAGCTCCAACGCCGACATCTGAAGCATCAACCTCCACCACAAATTGATGGTTGAGATCAGGGTGGAGGAGGACAGGAGCAGTGGTGAATAGATCCTTTAACTTGACAAAAGCCTGAGCCGCCGGCTCAGACCAGACAAATGGGACTGTAGGCGATGTAAGTCTTGTCAGGGGAGCTGCGATGCGGCTATAATTGCGAATGAATCTGCGATAAAAATTAGCAAAACCCAAGAAACGTTGCAGCTGCTTGACAGAAGTTGGGACTGGCCATTCGGTAACAGCTTTGACCTTCTCAGGATCTGCTCGGACCTGCCCACTCTCAAAAATGTATCCGAGAAAAGAAACTGTTCTTATGAAAATCACACTTCTCGGCCTTAACGAATAGGCGATTCTCCAGAAGTCTCTGCAGGACTTGTCGGACATGTTGTATATGTTCGGCGAGGTTGTGGGAAAAGATGAGGATATCGTCTAAATAGACGAAAACAAAACGGTTCAGGAAGTCTCTCAGCACATCATTAACTAAGGCTTGGAAAACAGCAGGGGCATTACAAAGTCCAAAAGGCATGACTTGATACTCAAAATGGCCGAGTGGGGTCTTGAAGGCTGTCTTCCACTCATCTCCCTCTTTTATCCTGACCAGATGATATGCGTTGCGGAGATCTAGCTTTGTGAAGATTGTTGAGCCATGGAGAGAGTTGAAGGCAGACTCAAGAAGTGGCAGAGGATACTTATTCTTTATGGTTATAGCATTTAATCTCCGGTAGTCAATACAAGGCCGAAGAGAACCATCCTTCTTAGAGACAAAGAAAAAACCTGCGCCAACAGGGGAAGAAGAAGGTCTAATTAAACCAGCAGCCAGCGAATCCGAAATATATTTCTCCATGGCCTCAGTCTCTGGCTTAGAAAGATTGTACAGACGACTGGCTGGCAACGGAGCCCCAGGTAACAAGTCTATGGCGCAGTCATATGGTTGGTGAGGAGGAAGAGAAAGGGCCCTCTCTTTACTGAACACCTCAGCGAGGTCATGGTAGGCTAGAGGAATGTCTGACAAATCCTTAGAAGTGGGACAATGACTGGTAGTGGTTATACCAGATGGGACGGCAGAGTGAAGACAAGTTGCATGACAAGAACTCCAGTTAATAATCCTCCCAGTAGTCCAATCCAGATGGGGGTTGTGTAACGATAACCAGGGGTGTCCTAAAACCAGGGGTGAATTTGGTGAGTTTACAACAAAGAAACTGAAACTCCTGGTGATTTCCCGAAACAATTTGTTTAACCGGAACAGACTCTTGGGTGATGGAGTAAAGAATGCTACCATCCAGAGCCCGGGCAGAAACAGGAGGGAAGAGAGACTCCAGGTCTAGATTAATCCTTGCAGCCCATTCCTTGTCAATAAAGTTCGCTTCAGCTCCAGAATCCACTAAAGCCTGTACTGGATGAGAGAAACCCTTGACATATAGCACCGCTGGAATGAGTGTCTTTGTGTGGGGAATTACCTTTGGAGTGGTGGTCGTCAGTACTCCCACAGCTACTGACGACCCAGATCTTTTGGCCGTTCTGTGCAGACAGCTCTCTGGTGTCCTGGTCTTCCACAATAAAAACAAACGCCGGTGTCCCTCCTCCTCTGTCGTTCCTCCGTGGACAGATGAGCTCGGCCCAGCTGCATGGGCTCCTCGGACTGTGTTGTGCTAGGAAGGGAAGGGCGGACCGCTCCGATGGTGGAGCCGGGAAAATACAGCTCAGAACGAGTCTGCCGCTCTCTGTCTCTCTCCCGTAAGCGGTTGTCCAGCCTTATTGAGAGGGAAACCAGGTCGTCCAGGGAATCTGATGCATCACGGGTGGCAAGCTCATCCTTAAGCCGGCTGCTTAAACCATTTGTGAAGATTCCACAAAGAGCCTGATCATTCCAGCCCGAATCCGCAGCCGCAGTCCTGAAATCCACAGCAAACTCAGCAACACTCATTTTTCCTTGTCGGAGATTAATCAGCCGCTTAACGGCATCGCTCCCTCTCACTGGATGGTCAAACACCTTCTTCATCTCATCCATAAAAGCTGTGTAAGACATGTGCCTGAAACCCTGCCGATCAAACGCTGCTTCTGCCCATGACAAAGCCTTGCCCTCCAGAAGTCCGATGACGTAGGAGATCTTAGACTTGTCACTGGCATAAGTGATGGGCTTCTGGTCGAACACAAGTGAGCATTGGAGTAAGAACCCTCTACATTTACCCAGATCCCCGGCATAAGGTTTGGGGTCCGGGATGTGTGTCTCTCTTACCGGGGTGGCAGAAGCGGTAGGATGCCTGGATGAGTCAGGAACCTGTTGCTGATCGGGAGCAGGCTGTACCAGACCAGCCACATGACTGGTGAGTTGAGACAACTGCGTAAGGATGGTGTGGTAATTCTGGTCCAAAGTTAGAAGCATCTGCTCATGTCGAGCTAAGTGAGCATTCTGACCGGATAGGGCTTGCTGAAGTTGTCCGGCGGCGCCTTCTGGGTTAGAATCTGCTGGATCCATACCTGATGGCCTGATTGTTCTGTTGTAGTGTAGGACAAACAAGGACCCAAGTGCAGATTGGATGTGGATACTAGGACAGGTTTATTGTTCTCCTGGGCAGAATGGTAGGTGGCCAGGCAGACAGGTTGGCGGGCAGGCAGGCAGGTTGACGGGCAGGCAGGCAAGACTCATGCACTGGTGACAGAACAGACAGTTGTGAAACAAGCAGTTTAACTTCTTAAGCAGAAATGCTGCAATGGCCGAGAGCTGTTACCACAGATGAAACAACAATCAGGCGATGACTGGTGAACTGAGCTGGCCTTTTATCTTGCTGCTGCTGATTACCCGATGAGAACCTGGTGTGGACTTGATTGCCAGGGAAACAGGCACACCCACTGAGCACAGGTCAGAGCAGGAACCACAACACTAATATATCTAAATCAGTGTCTGAACTAGCAAAGGCAGCTTGTTCTTCTTCTGGTTTTACGTTCAGGTGTACAATGTCGCTGCCTCTGATCTGGAAACTCACAGGAAAAAGCTAATTCATGCATAATTAATTATGTAAATGAGCTCTAATGGGAATATTTCATGAGCTGATTATGCATCATTTGTTCTGCTTAAACTGCACGATGCTTATAAAGTGTAATCACGGGAGCATGACGGCTCCCTCTGCGGATCGATGAGGCGGGTCAAACCATTCAGTCTGAAATCCGATCCATGAATTCATCGGCGCTCGATGGAATCGGTCCGGTTTAGTTTTCAGTGAAGAAGAAACTTTGTTTTAATCGTCTCTTCTTACCTTCCTGTTTGCTGTTGAACCGTATCATGTGACATTTATCAAAGCCTTTTACACACACACACACACACACACACACTGGTCTGGCTACAAATCTCCTCGTGAAGCAGACAGTTGTGTCCAGGAAGGACGCAGACCCCGACTGGATGCTGACGCTCTGGATGCGGAGTTAACTGGAACTGGCCAGCGACGTGGGGGGGTGTGTTGGCTCCCTCTCCAGACGGCGTGGGTCTGCTGCTGGTTCAGTCGCAGCGCAGCAGAGCTGGCCACAAGTCTGCATCTGAAATGTCTGAAAGGGAGAAATCAGCAGTTTCCGAGCGACATTTAGCTTTTCATTCAGCTGCTTCGCCGTCTAAATGTCACGTCTGTTTATCTGATGCTAAATGTTTTCTAACTTTTTAAAGTTTCTGTCTCTTTAGAGATCTTACTGATCAGTCATTGTGGAGCCCACGTGTGTGTGTGTTCTCTCCAGACACTCCGGCTTCCTCCCCCCCGTCCAAAGACGTGCATGTTAGGGTTAGGGGTGCATGTGAGGGGGTCTCTGCGTTGGAGCTGTGATGCTCCCGGCGTCTCGCCTGCCAGTCTTTACTAATCTGAGAGCTCATATCGGCTCCTTCGGTTAAATTGACAGACGCAGAAAGAAAAAACTTAAGCAGAAGACAGAAGAGCACATGGACTGCCCTCCCCCCCCCCCCCCCCCCCCCCCCCCCCCCCCCCCCCCCCCCCATCATAAAGCCGGTACATCGATGTGATGATTGATGGACGGATGTTTCATGTTGCATAGATTCGCTCCACAGCAGAAGCAGCGGATGAACGGCTCCCGTCGCGCCACATCCTGCTTCCGTTTCTTCCAGTTTCATATTCGGGTCGCATCCCGTTGAGGTGGTGGACCAATTTTCCCGACTGCACTCAAACGCAGCATAAGATGCATGGTCAGTGAGACCGTCTGCGTGTGTTTTGTAGAAGCCATTAGACTGGTCCTAAACAAGGAGAACTAGAACAGGCCGGAGGCTTTCTGCGTCTCTTTCTTTGTTTTAAGCTTTCTCTGCACCTCCCCCCCCCTCACACACACACACACACACACACACACCCTTCTTGTTTAACATGCTTTTCTTCCACAACTCATTCATCCCTCCATCAGCTCCCTGCTTCAACCTGCCCCCCCCACCCTTCCAGCTATTTCCACAAGAGTGACACAAGACAAAATGCCTTGCTGAGTTCATGTATTTTTAGCAGCCACACACACACACACACACACACACACAGTCTGCAGGTCTGTAAAAGCCTCATAGAACTACGAACTCTCAGCCTTTGCTGCACAACAGATAATCATTAAAAAAAAAGGCTGTAAACGGCATTAACAATCAATTACCCTCACCAGGATTCCTTCCAGCACCTGATTCTGCTGCATTCAGACTTTGTACAAGATGATGAAAGTCATCACCCCCCCCCCCTTCTCTGACACATCCAGCCACAGAGTCCATCAGCAGACTCCTGCTTCACATAGGATTATGTCACGTCGCTTCGGACGGAATGTTTTATTCACTGAAGGTGTTTTTAGCTGTCAAGGAAGAACACACACATGCAGCATTTTAATAAACTGAACTGTGTTCAGTCTGCAGCGATTGGCCTGCCTGGCTGAAGAGAAGCTTCCAGAGTCAGGACACATTACTTCCACACAGGCAAAGCAAAGACAAACCAGAAAACGATGGAGAAGTTGCTGCGTTTCTGGAAACATCCAATCAGAACAGCTGATGCATGGAAACCAGTTGTTTTACTACACCTCCTCACGCTGCGCCTCGTTTGCATGGGAATGATGTTTGCTTGGATACGGCCGCGCTCGGAAAACACACATGTAAACAGATTAGCTGCTGAAAGACTTTGGAGGAATATTAGCTTTTATGTAAACTGGGTGCTGATGAAGAGACTCGCTGATCTCCCAAAGATCCGCGTTGCTTTCGCAGCATGTGGGAGAAACCGCTTCGGCTTTGAACTGGTGGTTTGCCAGCTGCATGTCTGCCTGTTTGCACAATATTGTTCTTCAGTTCAACCAACATGTTTGTGGAAAAGACTTTCAGGGGAGATGAAGCCCTGCAGCCGTCCTTTCCTTTGCGTTTGGCTTCCGGGCAAACAGATATTCCTAAAGATCAACGTTTTTTGGCTTTTCTAAGCACATTTTCAGCCTTTGGACCTGCTTGTGAAGCCAGTCGGTATTGATCTACAGTCATTCAGCTGAAGTGATGAAACCGTGATGTTTCTACACATAGAAAACAACAAAAACACTTTTAGTCCCGTTTCCACCAACGGGTCCGGGCCGGTAAGTCCTCATCTGTCTCATCACCACAGTGGCTCCTTTACCTGGTGGGGTGGTTACAGTATGTTACAGCCTGACATCATAGCAGAGCGCATCCCTAAAGCAAAGATGGACGTCTTCTTCTTGGGTTGAAGCTTTTCCTGCTGAGTTACGCAGGAAGTGATGATGCTTTTGACCAATCAGTGGACTCCAGCATGTAAAGCTCCACCCCTTTGGTTCGGATTGGTGACAATGGGACCCCAACGGAAGGTTCCGGAAAAGGTGGAGTCCCTGATCTTCTGTTGGAGAAACCTCATGTCTCCATGGAGACATGGTTGTCAAGAAGCCATTTGTAATGAAAAGAAACAAGAAAAGGCTGAGGGAGGTCACATGACCCAAGAACTGGACTGAGTGGAGCCTGATTGAAGGATGGATCCTCCCCAGAACCTGGACCTCAATGGGTCTGATGAAGGTTCGAATCCTCCCCAGAACCTGGACCTTTATTTAAACAGTTCGGGATCATCTGGATGGAGAACGAAACAAAAGGCCGAAACATCCAGAAAAACTTTGGAATGTCGTTCAAGGATCCAGGAGAACAATTCCTGGAAAATCCTTCAAGGATCCAGGAGAACAATTCCTGGAAAATCCTTCAAGGATCCAGGAGAACTATTCCTGGAAAATCCTTCAAGGATCCAGGCGAACAATTCCTGGAAAATCCTTCAAGGATCCAGGAGAACAATTCCTGGAAAATCCTTCAAGGATCCAGGAGAACAATTCCTGGAAAATCCTTCAAGGATCCAGGAGAACTATTCCTGACAGAAAGCTTCTGTAAGAAGCTTCAGACTGATGGATAATTCCAGTCGGCATGTAGAGACGTAGGCCGCGTCACGTGACCAGTGAACGTTCCTGAAGCGTGATTGGTCAGTAACTGTGGAGAAGTTTCAGGTGATGATTGAAAACATGCTGAGGCTTTTCTTCTTGGCTGTCATTCTAGATAATCCATCCTCCGTCCGTCCCCTGCACGAACCCGCCAACAACCGTCCAAAGTCCGGAAGTTGGCGGCTGTTGCGTTGGTTTGCACCGTCAGGTTGCATCATGCATGGAGGCTTTACACCTGATGTTTTATTCACCAAAGGTGTTTTGGCTGTCAGGAAAACCAGCCGAGAGAGAGGAGAGCACACACACCTCAGCGAACCCACACTTAAAACCACAAAGGAAGACATGATGTTTTCACTCCCGTCAGAATATTAGTGCCAAAACGAGCAGAGTGCAAGCTGTTCCATCACGTTAAAATCATTTCCAATGCAGCTATCCTAGACCCCCTCTGCCCCTGTTAAGAAAAGGAGGTTGAAAAGTTGACGGGAGGATTCCAGGTTTACAGAAGCAAAGCAGAAACATCCCGTCCACCAACTAATGAAATCGGCAGATGATGCTTTTATAGAGCAAACTGATGGGTTCCATAAAACCTCCAGTTATTCCGCAAGCCAACACTTTTTATCCACAGTTCTTATATAGTTAGATAATCTCGCTTTATTTTGGAGAATTTATCAGTTTCATCATGTTTTCAAGCTCTGAAACAAAGATAATATGCTGAACAAGTGGGGGTGTGCTGGAGGGTCGGGAAGGTGTGAGCTGCGGTGCGGTGAGCTAGGTGGCTATATAGCAGCACGAGCACAGAGCTGAGGCGGGGTGGCAACGTGACAAGGGATGGCGGCATCAAAACAGATACGCAACGGTCAGACAACAGCATGCACACGCTACACGAACAAGGACTGACGTCCAACACTACCGTTAGATTTGTGCTACGATTGTATGACGTCCCTGAAGTTACCACTAACACACGAGCTAGCTTAGCCTGAGAGATTAACGCTGAAACAGCTAAACGGTTACAAAGAGATGCTTGAATGATAACTTGAAGCTCTAACTGGTCACGAATATCTCCGATCCAAGAAGGCTAAACTGCAGGTTTTAGATGTTTACCTGCTGCAACACACCTGAGTCAAATAAAGGAGTCATTATACCGAACTTTGTTGGAAAACCTGAAGGACGGTGGCCCTTGAGGACCAACTTCATGTGTTCCTAGTAAAAAATAAATGAAAGTAGCTTCAGTGTCAGTTAAAACAAACCCTGGATGAGGATGAAGATCTCTGTGGAATGATGCCGCTGCAGCTCCGAAGCTCCTTCGGATCGTAGCCCAACATGTCAACGTGAGGATCTGGCAAAGTTTGGCTCCGGTTGTTCTCACATCACCTGACTGGGGACCTCAGAGTTCAGAGGCCCCCAGCAGGGCAGCCCACCGCTCCCAGTAGAACTGTACATAGTAAGGTGTCAAAAGCAGAGGAAATATGGTTTCACCTCCACCAAGGAAGTTGTGTTTGTTCTGCTGCTTATCTGTTTATCTGTTTGTTTGTTAGCAATGTCATGCTAAAACTCCTGGAGGATCGTTATGATGTGTGTCTGTGAACAGGTCCTGGTCTAACTTAGATTCTAATCCGGATCAGCATCTGGATGCAGGAATGTTGTGAAGGATTCTTCCTCAATGTGAGATGGAACCATTTTCAGTATATCTGCATAAAACTCCACATTACATGGAGAGAAAATCCAGGAGACGTTCCCAACAGGTTTTCTAAGATATCAAAGATATTCTGGATACTACCATCCAGAACAGGAACAACGTTCTGGTTACTACCATCCAGAACAGGAACAACGTTCTGGATACTACCATCCAGAACAGGAACAACGTTCTGGTTACTACCATCCAGAACAGGAATAACGTTCTGGATACTACCATCCAGAACAGGAACAACGTTCTGGATACTACCATCCAGAACAGGAACAACGTTCTGGTTACTACCATCCAGAACAGGAACAACATTATTTATACTACCATTCAGAACAGGAACAACATTCTGGATACTACCATCCAGAACAGGAACAACGTTCTGGTTACTACCATCCAGAACAGGAACAACGTTCTGGATACTACCATCCAGAACAGGAACAACGTTCTGGACGCTACCATCCAGAACAGGAACAACGTTCTGGACGCTACCATCCAGAACAGGAACAACGTTCTGGACACTACCATCCAGAACAGGAACAACGTTCTGGATACTACCATCCAGAACAGGAACAACGTTCTGGACACTACCATCCAGAACAGGAACAACGTTCTGGATACTACCATCCAGAACAGGAACAACGTTCTGGATACTACCATCCAGAACAGGAACAACGTTCCGGATACTACCATCCAGAACAGGAACAACGTTCCGGATACTACCATCCAGAACAGGAACAACGTTCCGGATACTACCATCCAGAACAGGAACAACGTTCCGGATACTACCATCCAGAACAGGAACAACGTTCCGGTTACTACCATCCAGAACAGGAACAACGTTCCGGATACTACCATCCAGAACAGGAACAACGTTCCGGATACTACCATCCAGAACAGGAACAACGTTCCGGATACTACCATCCAGAACAGGAACAACGTTCCGGATACTACCATCCAGAACAGGAACAACGTTCCGGTTACTACCATCCAGAACAGGAACAACGTTCCGGATACTACCATCCAGAACAGGAACAACGTTCCGGATACTACCATCCAGAACAGGAACAACGTTCCGGTTACTACCATCCAGAACAGGAACAACGTTCCGGATACTACCATCCAGAACAGGAACAACGTTCCGGATACTACCATCCAGAACAGGAACAACGTTCCGGATACTACCATCCAGAACAGGAACAACGTTCTGGATACTACCATCCAGAACAGGAACAACGTTCTGGATACTACCATCCAGAACAGGAACAACGTTCTGGATACTACCATCTAGAACCGGAAGTTACTTTTCATCACTGCAAGAGAACAAACACCACAATGTAACCGAGACATTGTGGATTTGTTTTCAATGGATCTGGAATCTGATCGTAGATCCATCCAAGATGAAGGTAGGACTATTCTTCTTCTACATGTTAAGGATGTAGAAGGCATCAAGGCTCTTTGTAGCGCCCACTTTGAACATTTTTAAACGTGCACATGACGTGCTGAATATTTCAGGTTTTCCATCAAAGCTGTGCGGTTAGAAAGTGCTGCTGTTTCTCTTCCAGAGGCGAATCGACTTGGCAGCCTTCAGCTAACGGTTGAGGTTTAACAAGTGTGAATGGCTGTTTGTGTCATGCCGATGCTTATGGACACACTGACAATGCAATCAATGTGTGTGTGCTGCAGTGGGGTGTGTGTTCAGACAACAGAAGGCATTTATTCACATGAGTTTTAGGAGAGAAGTTGTAGAGCTTGGACTAGTTCCTGCTGAACCTTAACAATGGGTTTATTATTGCAGGGTATCATCAACAGAAACACATCAAACAGCGCCATGCTTGTGTTTAATGGTGTGTGTATGTGTGTGTGTAAGTTTGTTGTTTTGCTTCGAGGCTTATGTCTTGATGATTGAGGCTCATGTGATCTTGTTCAGGAACATGAGCTCAGTGTGATTCCTCCCATCCTCCTCCTCTGATTGGCCCCTGAATGTGCTGGTGTCCAACTCAAAAGGCTGCGTTTGTTTAGCTAATCGGATCATTTAGCCGTTTTCGTTTCAGACATGTGAATGAATTGGCCCACTCCTCTCGCTTCCTTTCTGTCGCCTTCCCTCTGGGCTTTCGCTTCCTCCCTCTGCTTCTTTCTGCATCTTCTCCTGCAGATTTCAAAGCGTATTTATATAATCAACTCATTTAGTTGGTTTTATTTAACAGCATTTGAGGACTCTGTTGTTTTCAGCATTCTGGATGTTTCCGCTGTCTTTCTATCATGACTCATTGCTTTGTATGTGCTTCATGTTTCTCTATTTCTGTCGTCTTTCTGTTTCTTTTCCCCTGCCTCTCTTGCCTCCTCTGTTGCTTTTTCTCTTTGTCTTACTGAACAACGTGCGAAAGGATCTGAAGCTTCGTGTCAGTCTGCTGTTGAGCCTTGAAAGCGTGTAATTACACACACCGTATACGTAGCAGTCATCTCCAAAGTTTCTCTGAAGATGTCAGATGTATTTTTGCAGCATCCTGGGGCACCGAAAGAAGCTTTGTGATGTTGGAATGATACTGTAAGCAGCACATGAGGTGTCATTGGAGGTGCAAGAGAAGAACACTTCAGAGCTTGTCTCAAGAAAGACTAGATTCTGAACACACAAGACTTATAACTTATAACTTTGAACCAAGTTGTACCAACATGACCTGGTTTAACCTCCACAGACTACCTGAGTCCTGCTGCTGACCATGTCGATTCTTTTCTGAGCACAGTGTAGCATCTTCTGATGGAAACTTCCAGCAGGATGATGCACCATGTCACAAAGCTCACATCATCTCCACCATGACGATGAGTTCACTGTCCTCCAACGGCTCCACAGTCACCAGATCTACATCCAGCAGAGCAGCTTTGGGACGTGGTGGAACGGGAGATTCTCATCATGATGAGGTGGAACGGGAGATTCTCATGGTGATGAGGTGGAACGGGAGATTCTCATGGTGATGAGGTGGAACGGGAGATTCTCATGGTGATGAGGTGGAACGGGAGATTCTCATGGTGATGAGGTGGAACGGGAGATTCTCATGATGATGTGGTGGAACGGGAGATTCTCATGGTGATGAGGTGGAACGGGAGATTCTCATCATGATGAGGTGGAACGGGAGATTCTCATGGTGATGAGGTGGAACGGGAGATTCTCATGGTGATGAGGTGGAACGGGAGATTCTCATGGTGATGAGGTGGAACGGGAGATTCTCATGGTGATGAGGTGGAACGGGAGATTCTTATGGTGATGAGGTGGAACGGGAGATTCTCATGGTGATGAGGTGGAATGAGAGATTCTCATGGTGATGAGGTGGAACGGGAGATTCTCATGGTGATGAGGTGGAACGGGAGATTCTCATCATGATGAGGTGGAACGGGAGATTCTCATGGTGATGAGGTGGAACGGGAGATTCTCATCATGATGAGGTGGAACGGGAGATTCTCATCATGATGAGGTGGAACGGGAGATTCTCATGATGATGAGGTGGAACGGGAGATTCTCATGGTGATGAGGTGGAACGGGAGATTCTCATGGTGATGAGGTGGAACGGGAGGTTCTCATGGTGATGAGGTGGAACGGGAGATTCTCATGATGATGAGGTGGAACGGGAGGTTCTCATGGTGATGAGGTGGAACGGGAGATTCTCATCATGATGAGGTGGAACGGGAGATTCTTATGGTGATGAGGTGGAACGGGAGATTGTCATGGTGATGAGGTGGAACGGGAGATTCTCATGGTGATGAGGTGGAACGGGAGGTTCTCATGGTTTTGTGGTGGAACAGGAGATTCTCATGGTGATGAGGTGGAACGGGAGATTCTCATGGTGATGAGGTGGAACGGGAGATTCTCATCATGATGAGGTGGAACGGGAGGTTCTCATGGTGATGAGGTGGAACGGGAGATTCTCATCATGATGAGGTGGAACGGGAGATTCTTATGGTGATGAGGTGGAACGGGAGATTCTCATGGTTTTGTGGTGGAACAGGAGATTCTCATCATGATGAGGTGGAACGGGAGATTCTCATGGTGATGTGGTGGAACGGGAGATTCTCATCATGATGAGGTGGAACGGGAGATTCTCATGGTGATGAGGTGGAACGGGAGATTCTCATGGTGATGAGGTGGAACGGGAGATTCTCATCATGATGAGGTGGAACGGGAGATTCTCATCATGATGAGGTGGAACGGGAGGTTCTCATCAGGATGAAGTGGAACGGGAGATTCTCATGGTGATGAGGTGGAACTTGAGATTCTCATCATGATGAGGTGGAACGGGAGGTTCTCATCAGGATGAGGTGGAACGGGAGATTCTCATCATGATGAAGTGGAACGGGAGATTCTCATGGTGATGAGGTGGAACGGGAGATTCTCATGGTGATGAGGTGGAACGGGAGATTCTCATGGTGATGAGGTGGAACGGGAGATTCTCATGGTGATGAGGTGGAACGGGAGATTCTCATCATGATGAGGTGGAACGGGAGATTCTCATCAGGATGAAGTGGAACGGGAGATTCTCATGGTGATGAGGTGGAACTTGAGATTCTCATCATGATGAGGTGGAACGGGAGGTTCTCATCAGGATGAGGTGGAACGGGAGATTCTCATCATGATGAAGTGGAACGGGAGATTCTCATGGTGATGAGGTGGAACGGGAGATTCTCATGGTGATGAGGTGGAACTTGAGATTCTCATCATGATGAGGTGGAACGGGAGATTCTCATGGTGATGAGGTGGAACTTGAGATTCTCATCATGATGAGGTGGAACAGGAGGTTCTCATGGCGATGAGGTGGAACGGGAGATTCTCATGGTGATGAGGTGGAACGGGAGATTCTCATGGTGATGAGGTGGAACGGGAGATTCTCATGGTGATGAGGTGGAACGGGAGATTCTCATGGTGATGAGGTGGAACTTGAGATTCTCATCATGATGAGGTGGAACGGGAGATTCTCATGGCGATGAGGTGGAACGGGAGATTCTCATGGTGATGAGGTGGAACGGGAGATTCTCATGGTGATGAGGTGGAACGGGAGATTCTCATGGTGATGAGGTGGAACGGGAGATTCTCATCATGATGAAGTGGAACGGGAGATTCTCATGGTGATGAGGTGGAACGGGAGATTCTCATCATGATGAGGTGGAACTTGAGATTCTCATCATGATGAGGTGGAACTTGAGATTCTCATCATGATGAGGTGGAACGGGAGATTCTCATGGCGATGAGGTGGAACGGGAGATTCTCATCATGATGAGGTGGAACGGGAGATTCTCATGGTGATGAGGTGGAACGGGAGATTCTCATGGTGATGAAGTGGAACGGGAGATTCTCATGGTGATGAGGTGGAACGGGAGATTCTCATGGTGATGAGGTGGAACGGGAGATTCTCATCATGATGAAGTGGAACGGGAGATTCTCATGGTGATGAGGTGGAACGGGAGATTCTCATGGTGATGAGGTGGAACTTGAGATTCTCATCATGATGAGGTGGAACGGGAGATTCTCATGGTGATGAGGTGGAACTTGAGATTCTCATCATGATGAGGTGGAACAGGAGGTTCTCATGGCGATGAGGTGGAACGGGAGATTCTCATGGTGATGAGGTGGAACGGGAGATTCTCATGGTGATGAGGTGGAACGGGAGATTCTCATGGTGATGAGGTGGAACGGGAGATTCTCATGGTGATGAGGTGGAACTTGAGATTCTCATCATGATGAGGTGGAACGGGAGATTCTCATGGCGATGAGGTGGAACGGGAGATTCTCATGGTGATGAGGTGGAACGGGAGATTCTCATGGTGATGAGGTGGAACGGGAGATTCTCATGGTGATGAGGTGGAACGGGAGATTCTCATGGTGATGAGGTGGAACGGGAGATTCTCGTCCTGGATGTGCAGCAACTGTGTGATGTTTCATGTCAATATGGAGCAAAAACTGTGAGCAATGTTTCCGAGAGGAAGTTCTGATGGAATTGTGGCGCCATTAGAAGTGAATTTGATAAATTGACTGGTCTGTGTATTTTGTAGAAACTGAAGTTGCGGTTCTGCTTTAATTGATTTTTCTGTGTCTGAAGGTTTGAAATGCTAATTATTAGCCACATTCTACTGCACCTGCTACCTTAAAGTGTCTCCATGATGCACATTTCAGTCTAATTTATTTAATATGCAAGTCCAGAAGGACAAGAAATAATCATTTTTCCACAAGCGCCTTCATTCATGTTGTATTGATCCTTTCAGATCAGCCAGAAACACGCCAACAGAGAAAGCCCCGCCCACTGTCCTGCAGGCTGCATCTGATTGGTCAACTGCTAGGAGTATTTATACAGAGCAGTGAAGGTGGGCGTGGCTTTCTACTCGTGAACGTGTACAACCTGGAGAAGACAACCAATCACTGAGTCCCTCCCCTGGGACGTCACTAAAATGTATAAGTAGAAAAAAGTCTCTAAATCCAATCATTTACGTTACCATGGAAACCGACCGTAGAGAGTGCTGGAAAACTCAAACATGTGTCTAGGTGATAAAAAAAAACAAAAAAAAACGGCGCCGCTCATGTCTGATGAGTATTCATCACTATAACAGTGTAGGAAGTTTAGAAAACTAGACATAGCATCATAGAGCCGCTTTATCTCTTTCACCTCAGTGTCACGTTCTCCTCATTTAAATCCTGTAAAGTTATTCATAAAGTCACATGATTTTATTTAAACATTGTTTGTTGCCGTCAGTTCTGTCAGAGTTGCAGACCATGATCCACCAGCTCTTCAGTGTGAGATATCAGCAGCTTCTGCATGTCGCTCAGTCCCAGGTTCAACACCATGGACAGCGTTCCTCCTTCATGTCCACCACCCATCAGACCAGTACAGTCCTCTTGCTTACTGGGATGTGGATTTAAAGGCTTGGATCCTGTTTGAGCTCATTAATTCTCTCCCAGCAGACTTGGTGAACATGTCTGTAGCTGTGTAGACAGATAAAGACCTCTGGTCCCACCAGCTCTTCGTGTCGTCACTGGTTTGGTTGCAAACGAAGCAGCAGGATGAGACAAACATGCAGCCGTTGTGGAGGAACCTGGTGCAGCCAGATCCTGAAGCTCCATGATCCTTTTCCAGGTTATTTTTCTGTCCGACGTCGGCATCCGCACGTCGTACTGATCCACATCGCCTCTGATGAACTGGAGTCTTTATGAACAGATCCCGCTGCTCTTTTCTCTCCGTTCCTGCTCAGTTTCCTTCCTTCTCCCCCGACGGGTTTCTGTCTGTTTACTTTTGGGATTCTTGGCCGTCAGAAAGCAGGTTGGAGGTGAATCTTCAGGCCGAGCAGAGGACTGAAGTCTGCTGACGGTTCGTTTACATGCAGCTTCATTCTGAAGTCATTTTATCATCCTGCTCCAAACCATCACTCCTCCACCGCTGTGCTGGACAAACGTCTCCGCTGTCGTCTCACTCAGATGGAGGATGTTTCTTCAGATGGAACGTGTGCTGCCATCCTGGTGTTTTTCTGGAAAAAGGAAGATTTTTCCTGAAACGTCCAAACACATCACAGTTCAGTCTTTTACCGATTTTACTGATTTTACTCATCGCGTCTCTTCAC
The DNA here is from genome assembly GCF_933228915.1 of Telmatherina bonti. Taxonomy (NCBI): domain Eukaryota; kingdom Metazoa; phylum Chordata; class Actinopteri; order Atheriniformes; family Telmatherinidae; genus Telmatherina; species Telmatherina bonti. Next base: position 37,043,622 of record NC_136610.1, on the reverse strand, counting down.
GTGTCCTCTCGTTTCGTCTTCTCTCATTTTGTCTCAGCTTGTTTTGTCTCTTCTCATCTTGTCTCGAGTCTCCTTGTTTCATCTCATCTTGTCTCTTCTCTTCTCGTGTCATCTCGTCTCGTTTAGACTTGTCTAGTCTCGTCTCAGCTTGTTTTGTCTCGCGTCTCGTCTTGTCTCTTCTCGTGTCGTCTCGTCTCGTTTAGACTTGTCTAGTCTCGTCTCAGCTTGTTTTGTCTCGCGTCTCGTCTTGTCTCTTCTCGTGTCGTCTCGTCTCGTTTAGACTTGTCTAGTCTCGTCTCAGCTTGTTTTGTCTCGCGTCTCGTCTTGTCTCTTCTCGTGTCATCTCGTCTCGTTTAGTCTTGTCTAGTCTCGTCTCAGCTTGTTTTGTCACGCGTCTCGTCTTGTCTCTTCTCGTGTCGGCTCGTCTCGTTAAGTCTTGTCTAGTCTCGTCTCAGCTTGTTTTGTCTCACGTCTCGTCTTGTCTCTTCTCGTGTCGTCTCGTTTAGTCTTGTCTAGTCTCGTCTCAGCTTGTTTTGTCTCGCGTCTCGTCTTGTCTCTTCTCGTGTCGTCTCGTCTCGTTTAGTCTTGTCTAGTCTCGTCTCAGCTTGTTTTGTCTCGCGTCTCGTCTTGTCTCTTCTCGTGTCGTCTCGTCTCGTTTAGTCTTGTCTAGTCTCGTCTCAGCTTGTTTTGTCTCGCCTCTCGTCTTGTCTCTTCTCGTGTCATCTCGTCTCGTTTAGTCTTGTCTAGTCTCGTCTCAGCTTGTTTTGTCTCGCGTCTCGTCTTGTCTCTTCTCGTGTCGTCTCGTCTCGTTTAGTCTTGTCTAGTCTCGTCTCAGCTTGTTTTGTCTCGCGTCTCGTCTTGTCTCTTCTCGTGTCATCTCGTCTCATTTAGTCTTGTCTAGTCTCGTCTCAGCTTGTTTTGTCTCGCCTCTCGTCTTGTCTCTTCTCGTGTCGTCTCGTCTCGTTTAGTCTTGTCTAGTCTCGTCTCAGCTTGTTTTGTCTCGCGTCTCGTCTTGTCTCTTCTCGTGTCGTCTCGTCTCGTTTAGTCTTGTCTAGTCTCGTCTCAGCTTGTTTTGTCTCGCGTCTCGTCTTGTCTCTTCTCGTGTCGTCTCGTCTCGTTTAGTCTTGTCTAGTCTCGTCTCAGCTTGTTTTGTCTCGCGTCTCGTCTTGTCTCTTCTCGTGTCGTCTCGTCTCGTTTATTCTTGTCTAGTCTCGTCTCAGCTTGTTTTGTCTCACGTCTCGTCTTGTCTCTTCTCGTGTCGTCTCGTCTCGTTTAGTCTTGTCTAGTCTCGTCTCAGCTTGTTTTGTCTCGCGTCTCGTCTTGTCTCTTCTCATGTCGTCTCGTCTCGTTTAGTCTTGTCTAGTCTCGTCTCAGCTTGTTTTGTCTCGCCTCTCGTCTTGTCTCTTCTCGTGTCGTCTCGTCTCGTTTAGTCTCGTCTAGTCTCGTCTCAGCTTGTTTTGTCTCGCGTCTCGTCTTGTCTCTTCTCGTGTCGTCTCGTCTCGTTTAGTCTCGTCTAGTCTCGTCTCAGCTTGTTTTGTCTCGCGTCTCGTCTTGTCTCTTCTCGTGTCGTCTCGTCTCGTTTAGTCTCGTCTAGTCTCGTCTCAGCTTGTTTTGTCTCGCGTCTCGTCTTGTCTCTTCTCGTGTCGTCTCGTCTCGTTTAGTCTTGTCTAGTCTCGTCTCAGCTTGTTTTGTCTCGCGTCTCGTCTTGTCTCTTCTCGTGTCGTCTCGTCTCGTTAAGTCTTGTCTAGTCTCGTCTCAGCTTGTTTTGTCTCACGTCTCGTCTTGTCTCTTCTCGTGTCGTCTCGTCTCGTTTAGTCTTGTCTAGTCTCGTCTCAGCTTGTTTTGTCTCGCGTCTCGTCTTGTCTCTTCTCGTGTCGTCTCGTCTCGTTTAGTCTTGTCTAGTCTCGTCTCAGCTTGTTTAGTCTCGCGTCTCGTCTTGTCTCTTCTCGTGTCGTCTCGTCTCGTTTAGTCTTGTCTAGTCTCGTCTCAGCTTGTTTTGTCTCGCGTCTCGTCTTGTCTCTTCTCGTGTCGTCTCGTCTCGTTTAGTCTTGTCTAGTCTCGTCTCAGCTTGTTTTGTCTCGCGTCTCGTCTTGTCTCTTCTCGTGTCGTCTCGTCTTGTTTAGTCTTGTCTAGTCTCGTCTCAGCTTGTTTTGTCTCGCGTCTCGTCTTGTCTCTTCTCGTGTCGTCTTGTCTCGTTTAGTCTTGTCTAGTCTCGTCTCAGCTTGTTTTGTCTCGCGTCTCGTCTTGTCTCTTCTCGTGTCGTCTCGTCTCGTTTAGTCTTGTCTAGTCTCGTCTCAGCTTGTTTTGTCTCGCGTCTCGTCTTGTCTCTTCTCGTGTCGTCTCGTCTCGTTTAGTCTTGTCTAGTCTCGTCTCAGCTTGTTTTGTCTCACGTCTCGTCTTGTCTCTTCTCGTGTCGTCTCGTCTCGTTTAGTCTTGTCTAGTCTCGTCTCAGCTTGTTTTGTCTCGCGTCTCGTCTTGTCTCTTCTCGTGTCGTCTCGTCTCGTTTAGTCTTGTCTAGTCTCGTCTCAGCTTGTTTTGTCTCGCGTCTCGTCTTGTCTCTTCTCGTGTCGTCTCGTCTCGTGTAGTCTTGTCTAGTCTCGTCTCAGCTTGTTTTGTCTCGCGTCTCGTCTTGTCTCTTCTCGTGTCGTCTCGTCTCGTTTAGTCTTGTCTAGTCTCGTCTCAGCTTGTTTTGTCTCGCGTCTCGTCTTGTCTCTTCTCGTGTCGTCTCGTCTCGTTTAGTCTTGTCTAGTCTCGTCTCAGCTTGTTTTGTCTCGCGTCTCGTCTTGTCTCTTCTCGTGTCGTCTCGTCTCGTTTAGTCTTGTCTAGTCTCGTCTCAGCTTGTTTTGTCTCGCGTCTCGTCTTGTCTCTTCTCGTGTCGTCTCGTCTCGTTAAGTCTTGTCTAGTCTCGTCTCAGCTTGTTTTGTCTCGCCTCTCGTCTTGTCTCTTCTTGTGTCGTCTCGTCTCGTTTAGTCTTGTCTAGTCTCGTCTCAGCTTGTTTTGTCTCGCGTCTCGTCTTGTCTCTTCTCGTGTCGTCTCGTCTCGTTTAGTCTTGTCTAGTCTCGTCTCAGCTTGTTTTGTCTCGCGTCTCGTCTTGTCTCTTCTCGTGTCGTCTCGTCTCGTTTAGTCTTGTCTAGTCTCGTCTCAGCTTGTTTTGTCTCGCGTCTCGTCTTGTCTCTTCTCGTGTCGTCTCGTCTCGTTTAGTCTTGTCTAGTCTCGTCTCAGCTTGTTTTGTCTCGCGTCTCGTCTTGTCTCTTCTCGTGTCATCTCGTCTCGTTTAGTCTTGTCTAGTCTCGTCTCAGCTTGTTTTGTCTCGCGTCTCGTCTTGTCTCTTCTCGTGTCGTCTCGTCTCGTTTAGTCTTGTCTAGTCTCGTCTCAGCTTGTTTTGTCTCGCGTCTCGTCTTGTCTCTTCTCGTGTCGTCTCGTCTCGTTTAGTCTTGTCTAGTCTCGTCTCAGCTTGTTTTGTCTCACGTCTCGTCTTGTCTCTTCTCGTGTCGTCTCGTCTTGTTTAGTCTTGTCTAGTCTCGTCTCAGCTTGTTTTGTCTCGCGTCTCGTCTTGTCTCTTCTCGTGTCGTCTCGTCTCGTTTAGTCTTGTCTAGTCTCGTCTCAGCTTGTTTTGTCTCGCGTCTCGTCTTGTCTCTTCTCGTGTCATCTCGTCTCGTTTAGTCTTGTCTAGTCTCGTCTCAGCTTGTTTTGTCTCGCGTCTCGTCTTGTCTCTTCTCGTGTCATCTCGTCTCGTTTAGTCTTGTCTAGTCTCGTCTCAGCTTGTTTTGTCTCGCGTCTCGTCTTGTCTCTTCTCGTGTCATCTCGTCTCGTTTAGTCTTGTCTAGTCTCGTCTCAGCTTGTTTTGTCTCGCGTCTCGTCTTGTCTCTTCTCGTGTCGTCTCGTCTCGTTTAGTCTTGTCTAGTCTCGTCTCAGCTTGTTTTGTCTCGCGTCTCGTCTTGTCTCTTCTCGTGTCATCTCGTCTCGTTTAGTCTTGTCTAGTCTCGTCTCAGCTTGTTTTGTCTCGCGTCTCGTCTTGTCTCTTCTCGTGTCGTCTCGTCTCGTTTAGTCTTGTCTAGTCTCGTCTCAGCTTGTTTTGTCTCGCGTCTCGTCTTGTCTCTTCTCGTGTCGTCTTGTCTCGTTTAGTCTTGTCTAGTCTCGTCTCAGCTTGTTTTGTCTCGCGTCTCGTCTTGTCTCTTCTCGTGTCATCTCGTCTCGTTTAGTCTTGTCTAGTCTCGTCTCAGCTTGTTTTGTCTCGCGTCTCGTCTTGTCTCTTCTCGTGTCGTCTCGTCTCGTTTAGTCTTGTCTAGTCTCGTCTCAGCTTGTTTTGTCTCGCGTCTCGTCTTGTCTCTTCTCGTGTCGTCTCGTCTCGTTTAGTCTTGTCTAGTCTCGTCTCAGCTTGTTTTGTCTCGCGTCTCGTCTTGTCTCTTCTCGTGTCGTCTCGTCCCTTCAGGACTGTGTCCTGTCTCGCTGGAGTCTGACGGAAGATGCTTCATTACATTTATTCTCTTATCATGTCTAACAAGCTGCTACATTTAAATTAAACTATTTCATATTTTCCTGCTTTTACCACCTGCTTGCTGCTGTATGTGATGAATGAAGTATCTTTTGTCTTTTAGTGGTACCTGTAAAACCCTTCAGCAGCAGCGTTGGGAGTAACTCGCTGTAAAGTAACAGATTACAGTAACTTTACTACTTTACATAGAAACACTTTACATTTAAAACATCAGTAACAGAAGTACTTTCCCAGACTGCAGGGAGGCGATATGTTGTGTGGAATGCTGAGAGAAGGTCCCTTGAGAGGAGACAGGGCTTTTCTGTTGTTGTTGTTGTCATGGAAACGCGCATCAGATGCTTTATTTGCTTTTCATGCAGCTTTTCTGTTGAAGGGCTTTTCCACGTTGTTGCTCTGGAGCAGACGGGGAGGAAAATACCAAACGTACTTCAGGTTAAATAGACGCCGCTGGCCTCATAAAACCTTTCCGAGACCTTTTGTCTGATGAAAATGCTGCACAGAAAACGGCCCGACTCCCAGATCAGAGGGTTGCTTTGCTTCATGACGGAGGCAGAACCGCCGTAAGAAAACACTGCTTGGTGTGTCTTTAGTGTCTCTCGGTCCTCTCGATTCATCTCGTTGTGACTGAGAAATGATCCACATGGAGAAAATACCAGAAGTACACACACCTCCATCCCACACGCAGCTCTGCTTTCATTTGTTCGTCTAACCGGAACAAGATGGCCCCAACCGGGACTTTGCCAACATCTTAATCCCACTGGTTTGTGACTGAAGCTCAGAAGCAGGAGAACCGCTGTCCAAGCCGTGGCTCCCAATGCCGTGGAGCAGAAACACCAGGAGCTCTGCCTTTCTTCAAGCTTCCTGCGACTTTACCTCTCGCTGTCTGCTCCATCGCTGCACACGCACGTGCACGCACCTGGCGGCGTCATCGGGTCGTAGTAGCTGCACATGCTGAGGTCATGCACGGAGTTGAGGTCTGGGTCACACATGGCTGTAGGTGAAGCAAACGCACACACTCAGTTGCCTGCTGATGGCCGGCACACCGAAGGAAACAGATACTTCTGCTGTCTCATGCACACACGTGCACGTGCACACCTATTGTCTGCATCCATTAGCTGTGCTTTGCTGAGCTGACCTAGCATGGCCAGACCTACTTTATCTGTGTGTGTGGTGTGTTTGCTTTGCCAGTGGAGCGTGTGTGAAGGTACGAGGCGCCGCTGCCTCGTGCACGTGCTCAGGATCAGCCCGTTTGTTGCTATAAGAGGAATATGCTAATGCATACGGCGCTGCGATTCACCAGGAGCCTCGCAGCCGAACGTGCAGCCTCATCTGAAGAGGATTAAAACGATTCCGTCTTTGGTCCTGATGTGTTTAAATCTCAGCTCGCAACGAGTCGTACTGATGAGCTGCGACGCCGCTGCCGGGATGATTGACAGGCGTCCATTAGGGCGGGGCGAAACGACCGACATCTTATAACCTGATATCGCTCATTTTATATCCACATAATATAAATAACCTTATAAAACTGTGTAATGTTGTCAGTCATCAGTTGTGTATCAGGTGTTGCTAGGCAACGGCAGCAGGGATCTCCTTCCATCTGGGGGAACTATGGCCGTTCCACAGGTAAATACCTGCTGCAGCGTCTGGAGTTTATTCTGAGCTTTCTCCTCCACTAGACGCTGCTTTTGCTGCTTTTATTGACTCTATTCTTTATTCTGGATTCTTTATCCTGATTCCTGCAGGTGATAAAATGAGTGAGTTGTGTCGGAGTCCGTTGTTGGGACTGTGAGCTGGTCTGTTGTCGGTTCCACGTCGCTCTTTTTATATCCAAACTGCAGAAATTTCCCTCCTTTAGGAACAAACTCATCAGTTTGGGTCGGCTGCTCATCTTTTAGTGAATTATCCTCTGAAACACGTCTGCTGCCGTCTTCCTCCATGTTTGGTTCTGTAATGCAGCGTGCCGTAAAGCGTGCATCTTGACGTAAAATACTGCAGTAAAGCAGCTTATTGTGGCGTAAACGACAGAGCCTCGTATGAAACATTTTCTATCATCCAGACGATATATATCGTCATATCGCCCAGTCCTGGTGTCCATCTTTCCTGTTAGTGAGGATATGGAAGGTGAACTGACTCATGGTATGATGTCAGACCATGTGATGGAAATGTCTGCTGCCTCCCATGTCGTACCTTCTGCTTCTGCTCCAGTGTTGTTTTTTTCATATAAATTATCAGGTATTTATCTAATTTTGTTTAGTTTTATGTATAAAAAATCATTTAAATTAATTTTATTTCATTTAGGGATATGTGACAGAATGTCCCCTTTGGAGACATTCTGTTTTTAAAACGTGCTTTATGTAAATAAAAAACTGGAAAATGTTTTAACTGGTTTTAGGTCCAGTCACCAGCCTGGAGATGAAAGATGGTTTGGCTTTAGTCTTACTTATTTACAGGAAAATGTACTTTAATATGTCTGGTGTCTGTAAATAAATAAACAAAACAAAATGAGAGGACAAAGTTTAAGTGTATAAACGTGTGTGTGTGTGTGTGTGTGTGTGTGTGTGTGTGTGTACATATTTATGTGAAGTGACAGATGTGAAAAACATTGGTCAGCTTCATTATTTCTCCATGTTTTACAGTTTAGTCTGTTTAAAATGTGACTGGATTTAATATCTGAATGGGTTCCGGACCAGTTTGTACTGGGAAAGGTTTCGTCCCAGTTTAAAGAAGATGAAGACCTCCTGAAGGGGGGGGGGGGGGGGGGGGAACCAGGGGTCCCTCCAAACACCATCTTTCATGACCCTGGAACTACCTCTCCTAACAGCGTTCCTCTGTGGTGATGCTGCTGTCTCACACCCTGCGTGTGTGTGTGTGTGTGTGTGTGTGTGTGTGTGTGTGTGTGTGTGTGTTTTGCTAGCAGAGACGTGGCTCTGAGAGCTTCGACAGTTGCTCCAGGCTGAAGCTTTTCTTAACCTCTGTGAAAGCTCACCCAGCGATGGCGAACGCTTTGCTCTGAGCAGAGACGCCTGCGGCCGAAAGCACAAAGTCAACGTCTGATCAAAGAGTGTTTGCAAGTTTGATCAGCTTGTGCCACAAGTCAGCGGGTTGTCTGATGCTTTTAACTCCGTCCTGGTGGTATCTGAACGCACGGAGCTTAACCTCCAGAAGCTGCAGTCAGACGGCTTTTACGTCTTCTGTTTTATGTTTCCTTGCTTCTGCAGAGAAACGGAGCAAAACCTGCCTGATGAGAAGTAGCTGCATCACCTCAGCTGGAAACGTCCTGAAATGATGGATTTGTCCTTTTCAATGTTCATACAGAGTTAGAACTGATTCTCTGAGCAGCGATTTGGATTTTATCTGATTCTACTGAGATTTAAAAGATTCTACTTTATTCTCCAGTTTCCACTGGAGTACCGGCCCTCCAGTGGGTCTCAGCAAGTGACACAGTGGTGGTGGCTAGAACAGGAACAACGTTCTGGATACTACCATCCAGAACAGGAACAACGTTCTGGATACTACCATCCAGAACAGGAACAACGTTCTGGATGCTACCATCCAGAACAGGAACAACGTTCTGGATACTACCATCCAGAACAGGAATAACGTTCTGGATACTACCATCCAGAACAGGAACAACATTCTGGATGCTACCATCCAGAACAGGAATAACGTTCTGGATACTACCATCCAGAACAGGAACAACGTTCTGGATGCTACCATCCAGAACAGGAACAACGTTCTGGATACTACCATCCAGAACAGGAATAACGTTCTGGATACTACCATCCAGAACAGGAACAACATTCTGGATACTACCATCCAGAACAGGAATAACGTTCTGGATACTACCATCCAGAACAGGAACAACATTCTGGATACTACCATCCAGAACAGGAACAACGTTCTGGATGCTACCATCCAGAACAGGAACAACGTTCTGGATACTACCATCCAGAACAGGAATAACGTTCTGGATACTACCATCCAGAACAGGAACAACATTCTGGATGCTACCATCCAGAACTGGAACAACGTTCTGGATACCACCATCCAGAACAGGAACAACATTCTGGATGCTACCATCCAGAACAGGAACAACGTTCTGGATACTACCATCCAGAACAGGAACAACGTTCTGGATACTACCATCCAGAACAGGAACAACGTTCTGGATACTACCATCCAGAACAGGAATAACGTTCTGGATACTACCATCCAGAACAGGAACAACATTCTGGATACTACCATCCAGAACTGGAACAACGTTCTGGATACTACCATCCAGAACAGGAACAACGTTCTGGATACTACCATCCAGAACAGGAACAACGTTCTGGTTACTACCATCCAGAACAGGAACAACATTCTGGTTACTACCATCCAGAACAGGAACAACGTTCTGGATACTACCATCCAGAACAGGAACAACGTTCTGGATGCTACCATCCAGAACAGGAACAACGTTCTGGATGCTACCATCCAGAACAGGAACAACGTTCTGGATGCTACCATCCAGAACAGGAACAACGTTCTGGATACTACCATCCAGAACAGGAACAACATTCTGGATACTACCATCCAGAACAGGAATAACGTTCTGGATACTACCATCCAGAACAGGAACAACATTCTGGATACTACCATCCACAACAGGAACAGTATCCTGGATACTACCATCCAGAACAGGAACAACATTCTGGATACTACCATCCAGAACAGGAACAACGTTCTGGATGCTACCATCCAGAACAGGAACAACGTTCTGGATACTACCATCCAGAACAGGAATAACGTTCTGGATACTACCATCCAGAACAGGAACAACATTCTGGATGCTACCATCCAGAACTGGAACAACGTTCTGGATACCACCATCCAGAACAGGAACAACATTCTGGATGCTACCATCCAGAACAGGAACAACGTTCTGGATACTACCATCCAGAACAGGAACAACGTTCTGGATACTACCATCCAGAACAGGAACAACGTTCTGGATACTACCATCCAGAACAGGAATAACGTTCTGGATACTACCATCCAGAACAGGAACAACATTCTGGATACTACCATCCAGAACTGGAACAACGTTCTGGATACTACCATCCAGAACAGGAACAACGTTCTGGATACTACCATCCAGAACAGGAACAACGTTCTGGTTACTACCATCCAGAACAGGAACAACGTTCTGGATACTACCATCCAGAACAGGAACAACATTCTGGATACTACCATCCAGAACAGGAACAACATTCTGGATACCACCATCCAGAACAGGAACAACGTTCTGGTTACCACCATCCAGAACTGGAACAACATTCTGGATACTACCATCCAGAACTGGAACAACGTTCTGGATACTACCATCCAGAACAGGAACAACGTTCTGGATACTACCATCCAGAACAGGAACAACGTTCTGGATACTACCATCCAGAACAGGAACAACGTTCTGGATACTACCATCCAGAACAGGAACAACGTTCTGGATACTACCATCCAGAACAGGAACAACGTTCTGGATACTACCATCCAGAACAGGAACAACGTTCTGGATACTACCATCCAGAACTGGAACAACATTCTGGATACTACCATCCAGAACAGGAACAACGTTCTGGATACTACCATCCAGAACAGGAACAACGTTCTGGATACTACCATCCAGAACTGGAACAACATTCTGGATACTACCATCCAGAACAGGAACAACGTTCTGGATACTACCATCCAGAACTGGAACAACATTCTGGATACTACCGTCCAGAACAGGAACAACATTCTGGATACTACCATCCAGAACAGGAACAACATTCTGGATACTACCATCCAGAACAGGAACAACATTCTGGATACTACCATCCAGAACAGGAACAACATTCTGGATACCACCATCCAGAACAGGAACAACGTTCTGGTTACTACCATCCAGAACTGGAACAACATTCTGGATACTACCATCCAGAACAGGAACAACATTCTGGATACTACCATCCAGAACAGGAACAACATTCTGCATACTACCATCCAGAACAGGAACAACATTCTGGATACTACCATCCAGAACAGGAACACATTTTCACGCGCCAATACCTCAAGAAATACTCCACATAGAAAGTTGTAGTTACGGCAAAACACGTCCACCTACTCTGTCAGGCATGCCAGCCCCTCAAACAGAAAAGAAAAAACACTCCATCTTTGGCCTTCTGAAAACAACCTAACGCCCAAACTTCTTAATATTTTAGACCTTGTGATGCCTTCATGGACTGTTGGAAGCCATGATGGTTGGTCAGACGTGTCAGATTTCCTCTGGCCATAACTATAAAACAATTCTTCTTCATGCCAGTTATTCATCTTTATGTTTGGTGCCAAATATCAGGTTATTTCACTGCTGGCGAATCTGAAAACTCCTCAGTATCGACACCCTGCAGCGTCCTGCAGCATCACTTACTATTTTATTTATTATTTAGTATTTGTTCATTTTACTGGCTACATCAACTTTTTATCAAATCTCTTCATCTGCTCAGGTTTTCACTCCTAAAGGATCATTTCCACCTAAAGTGTCTGTTCCAGAGGTCCTCGAGGGCCGCAATCCTGCAGCTTTTCCATGTATCTCTGCTCCAACACACCTGACTCGAGTGAATCAGTCACTGCACAGAACTTCATCTGCGGTTGGATCCATTTAACAGAACCCAGGTGTGTTGGAGCAGGGACGCATCAGCAACCTGCAGGACAGCGGACCAAATTTGGACACCCCTGGTGTTTCCACCGTGCATAAAATGTCACGGCTGGTGGAGGTGAGGTGTGGACCCAAATGCAGCGAAGCGGATGGAGATACAGAGTCAGGGCTGGTTTTATTCTTGAGCTGAAGGAACACAGGGGAGTGACTAACACAATGAATCTGCAACCATAGAACTGAAACCGAGGGTATAAAGACACTGAACACAAGCTAAACAAGACATAAAGGAGCTAAACAGGAAAAACTACTAAATAAAACAGGAAAACTACGACACGAAAAGTCCAAACCATGACAACGCATTTACATTCTGGAACCATTTTGTTTTGGTTTTCCTCAAAGTTGAGAAGGAATAAAATGAAATTTCTTAAAACTTGACTGTGGAAACAGCGTCAACATCACCGTCAGGAAACGAAGTTGTTCCAATTAGCTGCGTTGGAACTCCCACACTGCTGTTTCTGACCGCAGGTGAAGGTTTGCGCCTCGTCTTTCCAGCATTTCAGGGTTAGTTTCATGCCTTTTGGTCCCTGCTGAAATACAACTTTGGTCCGTTTTAACAAGTTTGAATGATGGAGATTCTGAAAGTTATTGATTATCTGTTTACTCTTGAGGCAACAGCAACACTGATGTTGCTTTTAAATCTGTTTTCTTTGCTTTTAAACCAGAAGATTTTAAAGGAAGCGGCGTGTTGATGTTGGCAGAGCTGAGACGTTAGAGGACGATGGTTTACGGAAACGTTGAGGGAAAAAATGTGAAAGGAAAAACAAAGATGGTGTGAAAATCCTGGTGCCAGTCATTCAGAACCGGGAGAGACGGAAGGACGGAGAGAAGACGAAAACGGTCAGAAAACTTCTACAAGCAGCGTGTCGGTCCCAGGATGCAGGTTAGATCCTGGATATTCCTGCATCTCTGCTGGAACCTGAATGCAGCGTTTCACACTTCAGTCTGGACCCGTCAGACCACATGACGAGTCTGGAACAGGGTGGATCTGGACCCGTCAGACCTCATGACGAGTCTGGAACAGGGTGGATCTGGACCCGTCAGACCTCATGACGAGTCTGGAACAGGGTGGATCTGGACCCGTCAGACCACATGACGAGTCTGGAACAGGGTGGATCTGGACCCGTCAGACCACATGACGAGTCTGGAACAGGGTGGATCTGGACCCGTCAGACCTCATGACGAGTCTGGAACAGGGTGGATCTGGACCCGTCAGACCACATGACGAGTCTGGAACAGGGTGGATCTGGACCCGTCAGACCACATGACGAGTCTGGAACAGGGTGGATCTGGACCCGTCAGACCACATGACGAGTCTGGAACAGGGTGGATCTGGACCCGTCAGACCTCATGACGAGTCTGGAACAGGGTGGATCTGGACCCGTCAGACCACATGACGAGTCTGGAACAGGGTCCATCTGGACCCGTCAGACGACATGACGAGTCTGGAACAGGGTGGATCTGGACCCGTCAGACCACATGACGAGTCTGGAACAGGGTGGATCTGGACCCGTCAGACCTCATGACGAGTCTGGAACAGGGTGGATCTGGACCCGTCAGACCAGAGGACCTTCTTCCAGGTCCAGAGTCCGGTCTTTGTGCTGGTTCTGATCCGTGGTCTTCTTCTGGCTCCACAGCTGTTCAGCCACATGGTTCATGTGGAAATGTTCTTCCTGTCTCTATGAAACCTGCTCCTGAGTTCTCCTGTTGTTTTTCTTCCATCTGGTTCCAGCAGACGTTCCACTGATCTCCATCATTCAGGATGTTTCCACCACCTTCCTTCCTGGAACACCAGGCTTCCCACCATCCTTCCAGGTTTTAGAACCAGGTCTGGACCAGTTTCCGACCCTTCTGGAAAGGGTTAATTTCTTGTTAAACGGGAAGAAATGAGAAAGTTCAGGTGAAACACCATGTTAGCTGAAGCGTCACCATCCAGCAGGAACTATCCAGTTGGAGGCTCCTCCTTCCCTGCTTGGTGACATTCTGGTGAGGATTTTTGCTCAGAACAGACGCTGTGGAAACGTCACTTTCTTCACTGGTCCCAGTGGATGGATGCAGTGGGAATCACGTTTTAAATCCATAAAAATCAACGTATCATACGTGCGTTCAGTCATGAAGCCAGCTGTGATGCTGCCATGACGCTGTATGTGAATAGCGCCGCGTGGAAATAAACAACAAGCAGCGCCACATATGTAAACATTTTAACATGGTCTTTGTTTATTTACGGCTAACTGGGACGATACCAGACACACATTATGTACACCAGTGCTGCTCAGTTGTGATCATATCGTTCATCAGCTGTAGAGGACACGCTGCTGAACGGCAACGGCTGGCCTACAGAGAGCCTCGAGGCAGAACCACGAGGCAGAACCACGAGGCAGAACCACGAGGCAGAACCACGAGGCAGAACCGATCCGTTAACACCAAAAGGCCCAGAGATACGAGAATTTTCGTCAGCCTAATCCTGTTTCACATGTAAATGCTCCATTTAGCGCTTTCATCAGGAACCATTCCCCCCTTCAGTGCAAAGTTTTAGCTCGTGCCTCTGTCTTGAGGGTTTTACCTGAGAGAACTGAAAAAACTCATGTTTATAATGAAACATAATGAATAAAACATTCATAATGAAACATTTGTGTTGCCAGATCAGCGGGATCGGAGTGATTTCACACGGCAGCTGAGTCGTCAACTCTTGATCTGTTCAAAGAAAATAAAGAATAATTATTTATATAGGCTGTATATAAATATATACGCTGCCCTATTTCAGAGGCTAAAGTTACTTAGAAGGGCAGCACAGTTTCTGCTCAACGCAGCGCCAGCAGAACGGCTGTAGTGAAACAGGAAAACCAGACAGAAGTGTGAAACGTTTCTGGAGGTGTTACATGCCTGTGTCTGGACTCCACAGCTCTGGACCAAACAGTCGCACGCTGCAGCGATGTAAATCCTGAACTAGTGTATGATGTGTGTGATATGTGTCGACTCTGTCTGCATCGTCAGATCTCTGCACCAGAATATGATGTCAATGAAAACATCGGATCCACACATCCGCTGAACTGATGCGCTCTTTTATATTAAAAATATCACAATGAACACCAGATTCACACCTTCACTAAACCGATGAACGGATGGATAGATGGACAGATGGATGGATAGATGGATGGATGAATGGGTAAATGAATAGATGGATGGACAGATAGGTGGATGGATAGATGGATGGATGGATAGATGGATGGGTAGATGGATGAATGGATAGATAGATGGATAGATCGATGGATGGAAAACTAGATAGACAGATAGATGGATGGACAGATAGGTGGATGGATAGATGGATGGATGGATAGATGGATGGATAGATGGATGGATGGATAGATGGATGGATAGATCGATGGATGGAAAACTAGATAGACAGATAGATGGATGGATGGATGAATGGGTAAATAAATAGATGGATGGATAAATAGATGGACAGATGGATGGATGGATAGATGGACAGATGGATGGATGGATAGATGGCTATATGGATAGATAGATGGATAGATGGATGGACAGATGGATGGATGGATGGATAGATGGATGGATAGATGGATATATGGATGGATAGATGGCTATATGGATAGATAGATGGATAGATGGATGGACAGATGGATGGATGGATGGATAGATGGATGGATAGATGGATGGATGGATGGATAGATGGATGGATAGATGGATATATGGATGGATAGATGGATATATGGATAGATAGATGGATGGATGGATAGATGGATATATGGATGGATAGATGGATGGATAGATGGGTAGATGGATATATGGATGGATAGATGGATATATGGATAGATGGATGGATGGATGGGTAGATGATATATGGATGGATAGATGGATAGATGGATGGATGGATGGATGGATAGATGGATAGATAGATGGATGGATGGATGGATGGATGGATGGATGGATGGATAGATGGGTAGATGGATATATGGATGGATAGATGGATATATGGATAGATGGAGGGATGGATGGATGGATGGATAGATGGATGGGGACTAGGTGGATGTGATGCTGGACGTTAAAACCACCCAAAGAGCTCCGGGTTGGCGTCCTCCGGCCGGAAGGCTCACGGCGAGTCCAGAGTCTGTTCCTTCGTCACATCGACCGTGGAGGAGAGGAAGTCAACTTTTACAAGCTGGAAATATTTGAGTTTCAGAAATGTGGAGCTCCGGGGCCGTTTTTTAAAAAAAGCATCACTCTGATTGGAGGAGGAGGGGGAGGAGTGGGAGGGAGGGGGGGCTGGTAGCCTCCAAACATTAACATTTACATGTTGATGCGTGTGCTTTTTCAGGCACACACAACGAACACCGTGTGGCTCCTGTTCAAGCCATCTCTACCTCCTCATTATCCCTCTTCTTCCCTCGCCGTGGAGCGAAACGTGTGTCTTTCCTGTCAATACGCCATCTTCCCACGCTCACCGCTATATATAGGGCCTGCCGTCTTCCCTCCTCTACTCCCTACTCCTTCTGTTCAGCGTCGCTTCAAACACGCTCATTTCACCTCAGAACCCGCGACGCATCGTGTGGAGGAAGAGGGGAAAAGGAAGGGTTGGAAAAAGACATGAAACAGAACAGATGAATAAAAGAAAGCAGAATCTGAATGAGAAGTGGGCAGGATTCGGTTTTTACCTGCATCCTGGTCCGGCGTGGCGACCCCACAGTCACATCTGTCCATCTCGCTTCTGATGTGGGACCTTTCTCACGTCTGCATTTCTGCCTGGGATGGCAAGACGACATGATGGAGGGAGGCGGACGACAGAAACGCAGAGAAACATCAGTGTTGGGTGTGATGGACTGTATTTATACTTTACATCCAACCACAGTCATACTTACTCCAGATTATTTAATTTATCTGATTTCTTTTTATTTAATTATAGAATCATAAATATGCATAATTAATATGAGAAATAATAATAAAAATAATAGCAATAAAATAATAATAATAATAATAATAATAATAATAATGCTGATGGTAACGATGATAATAATGATCATAAAAACAATAATAATAATAACGAAAAAAATATTTATAGAAATGTATTTATTTTTTTGTCTCCAAACTGATAGTTGTGTAACTTCGGTCTTCCAGCTTGTTAAGCAACTCGGATGTTTGACGTCGGCCTTCTGCACGGCGGAGGAACAGTCACAAGCTAGCCGCTAGCCGCTAGCCGCGGCTAACAGGGATTAAAATGAAAGTACAGAAAGGGTTGACACACTTCAGGCTGAGTGTTTACTCCTTTACTGGGTTTGTTCATGGATACTTGTAGAAAACGCAGCTATTGTTGGGACTGGAGGACACCCGACAGCTGTCCCAGGAATCATCACGTTTTCATGATTTCTTCAAGATCAAAATAAATCATTGATGTTGTGAGTAAAGCTGCACATGTTGCGTACGTTTCTCCCAGTCAGCTGCAATATTTAAAAGGAAACAGGATCATGCCGACAGCAAAGCTGCTTTCGTTGTTAACGAGAAAAAATCAGGGTTCTTGTCTCGTTCAGTGACTCGTGTCCGTCTGGTAATCACTCCTCCGGAAACAACAACCAGAGACCTGGAGTACTTTCGGTTCCAGGACCGGTGCAGGTCATGTGGAACGGCAGAAATGTAGAAGATGGAGCTGATAAATCCACAAAGGCATGTCGGAGCTTTTCCGTAGGAAAATAAACACAAACATGTTAACGTTGCATTCCACATGAGAGAGAGAGAGAGAGAGAGGCCTTTAAAGAAAAGGCTAAATTCACAATCGCCATTAAATCATTGGAGACTAGAAAAGGAATAATAAATATAAAAAAAAAGTTAAATTATAGTTAAATTAGAAACTGTTTCTGTATTCAAATGAAAATTGTGTGGCGGTTAAATTAAAGCCCTGACAGGAGCAGAAGTCAGAGATACAGGAAACTCGGGATTGCAGTGAACGCCTCACGGGAACATGTTTGTTTTCATGTGAAATAGTAATAAATTTATCCTCTTTGTTTACTTTTTAACCACGATTCAAAAGCAATATTATAGTTTTTATTTTATTTTTTATTGATTTCTTTGGTCAATCTCAACTTATTTTAATGAAAACCGTTTTCTCCTCCTTTAATGAGAGGGTGTGTGTGTGTGTGTGTGTGTGTGTGTGTTTATATGCATGTACAACAGTTGTCATCTTTCTTAGCATATATCCAGTTTCTTCTTTCAGACAAAAGGTCTGAAACCCATCGTTGACCTTTGAAAGATGAAATCATTAATATATTGATTATCAGATGATCGATACACTGTGTTTCTGTGACGAGCACACTGAAGACATGAGAAGTGAGTCTGCCTGTTCCTCCTGAAATGCTGCTCCCGCCGTTACCGTGCCGACAGGATGGAAAGCGAACGCTGCATCTGGAGGAAAAGATGTGAACATAAATAATTCCTCTCTGTTTGTGACCCTGTTCAATACTGAATGCATTTGAAGCCATGAAACATGCATGTCGCCGTCGGACTCGCGCATTAAAATATATCAAAGCGGAGAGCCTTCACGGTCACACGTGCACAGTGTGTGTGCACAACTACACTGCCTGGCCAAAAGAAGGAAAATGAAACCAAAAATCACCGTTACTTTTTATCGGACCAGCTTTATGTCAGATTCCAGCAGCGGCGCCACCAGACTGGTTTCCACCCAGAGATGCGTTCAGCTTCCTCAGCATCTTGTCTGGATGATGGTGGAGTCGGACACAAAGCTTCTCCAGGACATCCCAAACCTTCTCCATGAGGTTCCGGTCTGGACCCTGGAGGAAAATCCATGTAGGAAAATTATATTTCCTGTACCCTGGGCTGCCTTCCTGTGGCAAGTTTATTCTAATTAATATTAAAATTATATAAAATGACGGGGTTTTTTTCTGTCAGTTTGGCCAGGTTGCTTCTTTTGGGTTTGTTTTCATCAAGCTGGTTGCATGTTTTTCACAAGATCTGGCAACACTGATGGAAATACTTGAGTGGCTCGCACCTTGTAGGTAATACCTCCGTTTAAACACAGCCAAACTGCATTACTTCTATTTCTAGTACATTATTTTGTACATTTATAACCACAACATGTTCCTTTATATGGCTTCAGCAGAGGATGTGGATAATAAATGAAGATTTCAGGTTTTCATTGCTACTAAAGAAATGTGGACTCCGGCTTCCTCCCTCCGTCCAAAGACATGACGTCAGGTTGACTGGTACTCTAAATCGCCCGTAGGAGTGAGTGTGAGTGGTTGTTTGTCTCTGTGTTGCCCTGTGATGGACCGGCGGCCTGTCCAGGGTGTACCCTGCCTGTCACCCAAAGCCAGCTGGGATAGGCTCCAGCTTCCCCGTAACCCTTTATCGGACTAAGCGGGTAGGATGATGAATGAATCAAGAAATGTGGAACAAAGAAGAAAAATTAGACCATCAAGGACAAACATGTATCATATAGTTAATGTACACTGTTGGAAGTTCAGAAAGTTTCTTTGTATTTGTTGTTTGTGCTTCAATACGAGAATAAATCCAAACATTTGTTGTTAAATCTTTTGGCCTAGATAAAGTGTTGGAAAAGTATTGAAGCCCAGATCTCTGAAGCTATCAGCTAACGAAAAAGCCTCCGGTTAGCAATCCTAATCTGTCTTTTTGGCTTTATTTTTGCACAGTGTGATTGAATGTTTTTCACCCCTCCAGGTAAAACATTATCTGGGTCAAAGAGAAAGGAGGAAGATAAAGAGAGTGAAATACACTCAGCTTATAATTCTCTTGTTGCTAACGGCTAGTGGTTTGGCTTTTCCTTCCGCTTCTTCCATCATCACTTTACTTTTGGCTATAAAAACACTTTTCATTTTGCTCCAGCCTGACCGCTGCAACTCCACCCAGAAGTTCAACAACTTCTGTTGCATTTTTTCATGCTTTAAATAATTCAAGCCTTTTCACAAAGGTTCATATTCATCAGATGGTGCTAACCCAGGAGCAACGATAGCTCAGCTAGCTACAAGGCTAGAAGAGCGAATGCAGTAACTTGTTTAGTTTGTTTGGTTTTTTATTTTCCAGCACTTATCATGAAAACACCTGATTTATTGCTAAGTAATTAGTTAAATTATACTGTATGATTCCATATGTAGTATTGTAACACAGCAAAGAAGCATGAGTAGTTCAATGTCAGAAGCTAACATTAGCTTCTTCAGGTAGCTAATCAATGACTAAACAATGCTTAGAAAGCTTCTAAAGTTGAATCCTTCTACTTTTCCCTCAATTTTCCACTTCTAAAGGAGCTAAATGCTATTTTAAGCTCAAGTTTTCTTCTTTAGCTAACAGCATATTGTTAGCAGGGTCTTAAACATATAATTAACCAGTAAATGAGGGGATTTATTTTCACTTTGCTTTGCTGGAACTGAAAGATAGCAAGTAGGCTACACATGAAAACCTTCCACACACTATAAAACTGTTGTTTTTGTGCACATACACACCCTCTGGCTAAAACAGAAACTGTTTGAACAGTTTTAGCAACAGCAGCAGAAACTCCATCTAAATGAGCTGAACATGGCCTTAAACGAAAAGTTAGAAGTAGTTGCATTTTACATGTGTCACATCCAGCTAAAATAATTCCAAAGACAATTATATATATATATATATATATATATATATATATATAATATGTGTGTGTATATATGTATACACATGTCCGATGTAAGACTGAAAGATACGGAAGATCATTCCTGCCAGCAGCCATCAGCCTCTGGAACAAGACCTCCTCAAATTAATTGTTATATACTACGATACTGAATTTCCCTTTGGGGATTAATAAAGTATTTTTCATTTCATTTTCATTTTCATTTCATATATATTTGAGAAGCATATTTTTTGTAACCATTATGATCACAAAAATACCAATAATAATCGTTGTTGAGGTGGGGAGGGTTTGGTCATAGTAGTGGTGATGAAAGGGGGTGGAGTGGTGAAGGTACCAACTTTGAGTAAAATTAAACAATGAATTAAAAATCTTTACAGACGCACAAACTAATTTCTGCTGAGTCGGGGTTCGGTAAATCTCCATGAAAAGAGCCCAATTGAAGGAAAATTACTTTTCACTGGAAGGTAAACTACAGTAAAGACAGAAAATTACTCAAATAAAAACAAATCAACCCGCCTCATACAAGACTGAAAATTTTGTCCAAAAAGGATGTAAATGATTTAGGGAAAAATATTAAAAATTATAAATAACTTTTAAAATGTCCTGCAAAGACTAAATTGAAGGGTTTTTTATGAAACTCCCAACAATCAACAATGAGAATGATGATTACACCCAAATATGTTAACTTTGCTTAAATTAAAGTTGGGATAAAGCATAAAAGTATTGATCTGTGACGTGGATCATAGTGTCTCCGATCCCAAGCAGAAGTTATCTGGGAATAAAAGCAGTTTGCTGCTGGGCGTTCGTCGCTTTTTATGTCAAACTCAGCAACGGTGCACTAAATCTGATCATGTATCTGCCTCCTCCACCGCGTAGGCCTGGAACTCTTCTGGTCACACATTCGTCCCGTTTAGATAAATGTCTTGCATGTACAAGGCATTGAGTAAAATGACTTTTCTTCACCCTCGCAGTGTTTCCAGACTCCAGAGAAAGCGCTTCATGAGCCTCGACCAGCCAGCACAGGCTGGATCGATACACAGGCTCTGCCTGTGATCAATAACCAATCTGATTATAATTAATGTGGGACTGAGTAGCGTGCCAGCATACACACACATGCATTCCAGGAGTCACGCAGGACGGCGTGGACGGAAGTTCGGGCAGAAAATCAGAGGAGATGTGAGGTATACGAGCAAATCTCGGTTTAACCCGTTTTCCATTTGACCGTCTGCTTCCCATGCGAATGTTTCTGACTGGTTCCCACCGTGCCGACTGGAAAATGCTCTTTCTGTCAGAGACCTAAAGACTCGCAAACCAGAGCAAGTTCAGTCGGCTTCAGGGATAGAACGTCTTGTTTGGCACACTCTGATGCGGCCTATGTTTCTGCCGAGAAGCCGGGTGTTATACCTGCATCAGGCTCTGCCATGGTCACACCCACTGCAACCAGTTACCCACGTAGCAGTTCACCTGATTACTAATCACTCCCACCTGTCATCTGTTCAGTTCACCAGTCCTATAAGCACCTGGTTCCCAGTTACTCATCGTCGAACCTCATAACTATCTGCAGCTTTTACCTCGTCCCTTTCCCCGGCTCCGACTCGCTAGCCTAACCTGAAGACCATTCGGATTGTTCCCCTGACTCTCACCCTCCCGACCGTCCCTGGCCCCCGTCCCCCATCCACGGCTCGTCTCTCCCGGCTCTGACCCTCCCGACCGTCCCTGGCCCCCGTCCCCCATCCACGGCTCGTCTCTCCCGGCTCTGACCCTCCCGACCGTCCCTGGCCCCCGTCCCCCATCCACGGCTCGTCTCTCCTGGCTCTGACCCTCCCGACCGTCCCTGGCCCCCGTCCCCCATCCACGGCTCGTCTCTCCCGGCTCTCACCCTCCCGACCGTCCCTGGCCCCCGTCCCCCATCCACGGCTCGTCTCTCCCTGCTCTCACCCTCCCGACCGTCCCTGGCCCCCGTCCCCCATCCACGGCTCGTCTCTCCCTGCTCTCACCCTCCCGACCGTCCCTGGCCCCCGTCCCCCATCCACGGCTCGTCTCTCCCGGCTCTGACCCTCCCGACCGTCCCTGGCCCCCGTCCCCCATCCACGGCTCGTCTCTCCCGGCTCTCACCCTCCCGACCGTCCCTGGCCCCCGTCCCCCATCCACGGCTCGTCTCTCCCGGCTCTCACCCTCCCGACCGTCCCTGGCCCCCGTCCCCCATCCACGGCTCGTCTCTCCCGGCTCTCACCCTCCCGACCGTCCCTGGCCCCCGTCCCCCATCCACGGCTCGTCTCTCCCGGCTCTCACCCTCCCGACCGTCCCTGGCCCCCGTCCCCCATCCACGGCTCGTCTCTCCCTGCTCTCACCCTCCCGACCGTCCCTGGCCCCCGTCCCCCATCCACGGCTCGTCTCTCCTGGCTCTGACCCTCCCGACCGTCCCTGGCCCCCGTCCCCCATCCACGGCTCGTCTCTCCCGGCTCTCACCCTCCCGACCGTCCCTGGCCCCCGTCCCCCATCCACGGCTCGTCTCTCCCTGCTCTCACCCTCCCGACCGTCCCTGGCCCCCGTCCCCCATCCACGGCTCGTCTCTCCCGGCTCTCACCCTCCTGCCTGTCTCAGGATTCTACGTGTGCTGACTCCCCGGCCCTGACGTCTCGCTCGACTCCTGGACTCTGTCTGTAAGCTGCAACTTCCATCAAGTAGTGATATCATCCACTCTGTGTCCTTTGTGAATAAACCTTTCAAATCAATCAAACCAAAGATACTTTATTCATCCCCGAGGGAAAATTCAAAGTTCAAGCCAGCTCCTCCAAGGTTTGACATACAGACATGTAACATTAATGACAAAAGGATAATACAGAACTAAGCTGAAGCTCAGGCCACGCAGCAGTTTTACCGGCGCCGCCTTACAACAGATAAGAACAGAGATACATTAGCATCGTAGGGAGTCGAGGGTCATGTAAGTCCGGGCCGCACCACAAGATGACGCAGCACAAGAGACTGAAGCACAAACTAAAACAAGACACCATCACACATCCGGACTCCAGGGGTCCTTCGTTATGCCGGGGGTCTCGCTTCACTTGCAAACGGACAATCCGCCGATCAGAATGAAAGCAACGTCTGCCGACCGCGATGAAGCTTCCAGCAATGCGGATAGTTTGGTTTCGAGGAACAACAAAGCCAGCAAGTGTTCTGTAAAACCAGGAACCCCAAGAACATGAACTTTATAGACACACACTCACCCGACCTGGTTAGGATGACCCAACCCGTTCCAGCATCATGGTGGATGATTGACATCGAGCGAACTCCGAGCTTTCTGTAGCTAAGAGCTAACCGAGCTAACCCGGAGATAACAGGAGCTAACCAGCTAACGGAGGTAAACGGGCTAAAGCTAAGTCACATTGTTAACCAGCTAAAAACCGCGGTTGTTCTACGTTCTTCTGACTTGAATTGGGAGATCGCGTACCTGTCAATCAAAAGGACACGCCCCTAAATATTATATAATATTATAATATTATATAAAATTATATTATATTATATTATATAATATTATATAAAATATGATATAATATTATATAAAATTACTTTTAAACGGTCGCGTTAGAAAATAATTCACTCCCCCCACAGTTGCCTGACCTTAAACCTAAAATGGATTTTTGAACCAGGCTGTAAATGTGTTTATTTCTGCTGTAAACAAGTTTATTTCTGCTGTAAACAAGTTTATTTCTGCTGTAAACATGTTTATTTCTACTGTAAACAAGTTTATTTCTGCTGTAAACAAGTTTATTTCTGCTGTAAACAAGTTTGGGCGGCTGTAGCTCAGGAGGAAGAGCAGTTGTCCTTCAACTGGAAAGTTGGGGGATCCATTCCAGGCTTCCCCTAACAAGCCAAAGTGTCCTAGGGCAAGACACTGAACCCCAAGCTGCTCATACCCCGGGGTATGAGTGTGTTGAATGAGTGTGTGTGTGAATGGGTGAATGTGACAAGTAGTGTAAAGCGCTTTGAGTGGTCTGTATGACTAGAAAAGTGCTATAGAAGTACAAGTCCATTTACCATTTAGTTTATTCCTGCTGTAAACATGTTTATTTCTCCTGTAAACATGTTTATTCCTGCTGTAAACATGTTTATTCCTGCTGTAAACATGTTTATTTCTGCTGTAAACATGTTTATTTCTGCTGTAAACATGTTTATTCCTGCTGTGAAGTTGGTCTTTTTAACATGGGAGTCTATGGGGATTTGCTCTGTTTTGCAGCCTTTTTATTTCAATCAAGTGTGTTGTAGCAGGGAAACACCTAAACCTGCTGGATGGTAGCTCACGAGGACCAGAGTTGGAGACCCCTGGTTTTGGGCCAATTAACTTATTCCACGTCCGGACGGTGGAGGAAGCCAGAGTACCCGGAGAGAAGCCATGTTTACACGGGGAGAATGGAGGAGCTGCCGTTCCAATCCCCTCCAGCCGGGGCTCGAACCAGCGATCTCCTTGCTGCAAGAAGCCGAAGGAGTGGCATGTAAAGTGTCTATAAAAACATCCTCCCATTGGAGCGATGCAATCTCGTGATCATAAATTCCAATGCAGAAAAAACACGTTAAATTTTCTAGTATGTTTAAAAAAACAATAAAACAACAAATATCCTTTTTCTAGTAAAACTAAACGGATCTGAACCCAGTTGTATGAAATCCGTTTTGGTTTCGGGTTAATCGCTGGTTTAAATGGTTAATGTGCTTTTCACTTCTGGGACAAAAAGAAAATAGAAGCAGTGATTAAAGAATGATGGAAGTGATCAATAAAGCATGGAGGGAGAATTAAACCAGAAAAGGAGTGGAGGAGTCGGAGAGGTCATGCTTTAATCCCTGGTGGAAAGATGAACTCTGACTTTCATGATAGACATTACGCTACATTAACACGGTGTGTGTGTGTGTGTGTGTGTGTGTGTGTGTGTGTGTGTGTGTGTGTGTGTGTGTGTGTGTGTGTGTGTGATAGAGATGGAGGTTAAAATAAAGTCACAGGAAAGTAAAACGAATCCTTGTTGAATTGTAAATGTTTTCTGAAAGCTTTCGACCAATCAGAGCTTGGCATCAGACTGAACCAGTCTGCTGATTAGACATGGATCTGAGTCAGGTGTGTTGCAGCAGGGAAACTCTGAAACCCCCCTGGTCTACAGCCTCTCTGTGCAGCCGGACCAGTTTCCGTCCTGCCATCTCCCTGGTCTCATCAGGACAGCACGTCCACGACACAAACTGTAAATATTTTACAGTTTCCTTTTATGCTGATAAATATATTCACTTGATGTCACGACGCTTTCAACTGACCAAGTATGGACCTTCTGCACATTCACAGCAAACCGTCCATTTGCTCGTAGAGTCGCTCCGTTTGGGGCGTGAAGATGCAAACTAACTGATTCTGTTGGAGAAGCCGGTGTGATCCTCCTCCAAACGGAGGTCCCGCTCCTTTCTGAAAACCTTCACGAGGTTTCCCCGTCAGGCTCACAGTAGAACCAAGACTTGAGCTTCGGCGAGTCGTCTTCATCACGCCTAAATGCATCAAGTTGCCTCCACCTGATTGGCTGTTTGTGTTAACAGGTAATAAACAGATAAAGTGGCCGCGAGTGTTTTGAAGGAGACGTCCACATCAGCCTTTCTGATCCGAGTCCGTTTCCTCGGAAAGTCGCTTCGTTTGGGGAAATGTGAACGCTCCAAATGAATTCTGATCTGGATCACAGAATCAGACTCGGTCCGTCTACAAACGCAGGTCTCGGCCCGTTCCAAGCGGACCGAATCCAGGAAGCGGACTACAAACCAAGTCCCTTCCTGCATGTGGCGTAGCATTGCATTGTGGGTAAATCCATAGCGATGGCGTTAAGGGTCCTCTGCCTCGTCTGGTGTTCATACTGCGTCCATTGTTGCAGTGGATTTCTGCAGTATACTTGCATAAGACACAATAAAAACCCAAAACAGCCATAGTTTGGTCTCCATGTTTAACTGGCAGGTGGAGGAAACAGAGTTTTCTTCTTCACGCCGGTCTGGTCCTCTCTTCTGCTAAACACTAGTGCAGCGCCACCTCTGGTGGGAATGGGGAGATATTATTCTACTGGTTTGGCTGGTTTCACCAAAGTGCAGCGTGAACACGATCTGCATGGATACACCCCCCTACAGCTGGACCATGTCCCCAACCGGACCGAGTCTCCTGATGGGAATGCAGCCTGAATGTCCCTAAAAAGTGTTTACTTTCTCCTGAGGATGTTATTTTTAGACGTTGGATATAGAAGTACATTACAGAGGTGTAACAGAAACACTTTACATTTCAGTCCCCAAACGTGACGTAAGAGATGATGGGACTAGTTCATGTGCGGTAAAGGCAGCGTGTTGTGGAGCAGGGAAACACAGAGTTTTACAGTGAATTAAAAGGAGAAATGTGGGAGAAGTTCTTGCCGGAGCAAGATAACAAATAACGTTTCATGGCTGCAGGTTGAACAGGGTTCAGTGGAAACACCTGTAAACCGAACCGGAGTTTGTAGAAAATATTGTTTTTCTTTACGGAAAGGCAGCTAACCGTGCACGTCAGTGTTCTGACAATTTAACGCCATAATGCTGCAGGTTTCATGCTGTTCTGTGGGATTCTTTCAGCTTCATGCACGTCGTGCTCCTACAGAGCTGAAACTCAACCCTCCAGGGTTTATTAAACCAGTTTAGAATCAGTAAAACATGCTTGTATGGATCAGAGCAGATTGTCAGGCTGAGAAAAGCACTTTTTCAGGATGCAACGGTCTGTCTTTCCGCTCCTGTCTTTGTGCTGTCAGCGTCGTGCAGCATCTGAGACAAACAGGCCGTTACATCAACATCACAGAACATCTGTCATCAGGCGGCTCAGCTAACGGTGTCCTTGTTGGGTGAGTCAGGTCTGGTGTTTTTCTGGGTCTGAACGCGGTAATAAGGCGTGTTGTCGTCTCTGAACAGGCGAACAGGAAAATGTCCTTCAGCACAGTGATGCTGGTATTCCTGAACAGCAGACTGGGAGTGAAGCCTCATTCTGTGTGTAAACTGGGATCAATGGGAGCTGACAGGAGAGACAAACCGATCACGTTTCTCTGCTGGTTTATAGACACGTCCACCCACCTCCAGACAAGCTGCCAAACCTAAACCAGAGTACGTTCCACATGCAGGTAGAAATAACCGCTCTACGCGCGTGGGGGGGATCCAGATCTAACAACCTGCTCTCTGTTCCAAGTGGAAAGTTTCCATCCGACACATTAACCAGATCTGAAGGAGGTTTTTTATCCGTCCAGTCTTCTGATAACCCAAATCAGCGAGTTGTGATGGTTTCTGTCTCATTTTACAGAAATCAGCTCTTTCATCCGAACACATTTCTGTCTGCTTGGCGTGAGGAGCGGGATGGCGTCGGGATGACTGGGAGAGACAGTCTGCAGTCCGTTTAAAGCTCCGCCATCAGAGCCATTTGTTTATATACGCCTGAATCCGCGGTGTCAGACTCGCTTTGGTTCAGGGTCCTGGTGTGGGCCGGACCAGGAACATGAAACCATGAAGGATGAAAAAAATCCCAGTTATCTGGAAAATACAGCATTCACAGTATGATTGGTCGTTTTCAGGGTTTATTGGCGAGCTGTGACAGACCGACACAGAGCATGTCGTTCGTCTGTAAATCCAGAGGAGACTTTTCACTTCCAGCTCCAAACATCTGGAGCGTCCTCCCTCTGCAGGTCAGACAGGAGAACTCCCCGAGCCCTGTCTCTAAAAGCCCTTTAAAAACACTTTTTTAATAGACTGAGTTTTCATCTGTGTCCTTGTATTTTATTTTTTACTGTTTTTTTTTTCATGTTTCTCTTATTTGACCATTTTATTGTTATTTTCTGAAGCTGTTTTTGTTTACTTGCTGTTTCTGTACACACTTTGGTCAGCTGTGTGTTGTTTTTAAAGTGCTCTATGAATAAATATGGTGTGGTGTCATCCCGCACACTTTGGTCCGGTTTCAGGGTGCGGGCAGAAACCGTAGAGTTCAGCAGAACCGCTGACGTACACTCCTATAAAACCAGAGAAGAAGAAGCTGTGATGTGTTTACTGACCGCGCGGACCACCTCCGTCTCCGCCGCCTCTGTCTGAGACTGCACAGGATGATCTCCCCCTCCGTCACCATGGTTACTGTAAACTGGCTGTCATTTCAGAGGTGAACTCTGAACTCCAGGCTTCCTTCTGGCGGCCGCGTTGCCACGGCAACACGTGGACATATGAGGGCGCCGATGTCTGGAGCAGACGGACCAGTTTTCATACGTTACGGGAGCAGAACTGGCCTGATGGGTGGAGGCGGTTAGATGCAGTTACAACTACGCTATTTCTGACAAACTGGCCTTTAGATGGCGAGAAAACAACTCCCAGTCTCACCAGTAACAGTCTTCCCGTCCACCAGGACGACATCCATCTGCATGTCGGTGCTGGTGAGCCTATACAGCTGCTTCAGTTCTGATCCCAGCATCTGGATCCTGTTGGTTCCCGCCTGCAGCCCCGCTGCTCCCAGCCAGACCCAGACTAGATCTGGTTTTATACCTGGTACTGTGTTCACCTGTTTTCTGCTTTAATACCAGCGTTCCTCCTGCCTGCGTCCGACCCGTCTGGTCCGCAGCATGGTGTCGGTGGTTAGAACACGGCGAGGCCGAGATTAGAAAATAAGTTAAAATACACAAAAACAATTATTACAATGAAATTAAAAAAGATAAATGAGAAAACACAACAACCTCCACCTGTCGGAACAGCTGATTGGACGACACCGCTCGTGTCCAATCAGTGATCTCTCATGTCGCCTTCTGGAACCGCCCCAATCTATCCATCCATCCATCCATCCATTGTGTTTGTCATATGATTATGACTTGTAGTGACTGTTTTTTACTTTGTCTGCATTTTTTTCAGTTTGTCATGTAATTCAACATTTTTTTTTATCTATATTATGGTTATTTTTCCGTTTTTTTCTGTGCAGAAATGATGCGATCCTCAGATCATAGACATGTGATCTTTGGGCACATAGAGTACAGACATGCAGCCTACAGAGTTAGGAAGAGAAAACTGTTTCTTCAGGCCGTCGGTTACACAAGCAGCAGCCATCAGATTCCAGTTGAACTGCAGAAGTGTCGCTGTTGTGTAACTGCAGCTCGGCTCAGAGTGTGCTACAGTCGCACTTGTCTGTACCTGGATGAGGTACCGACCCACAGCAAAGGGCCTTTCCCCCACCAGCAGCTCTTCTCTCCAGCATGTAATCCTGAACACCAGGGAGTGGAGAGCTCTTCCTCTTCAGCTTCATGTTGATTCTTTTTTAAGCTGTTTGGCTTCAGGTTGTCGTAAAATACTCCACGTCTGTCAGCTGCTGGTTGCTTAGCGACGGCGTGATGGCACACTGAATGCACCGCATCCATCAGAACATCAGGCCCTCGCCGTCTGCAAGGCCGGAAGTTCAAACTGGAAAGCTTCACGTTGGAACACAACGTGCAGAAAGAACCGCGGTACGACGTGGAACATTGGAACACAACGTGCAGAAAGAACCGCGGTACGACGTGGAACATTGGAACACAACGTGCAGAAAGAACCGCGGTACGACGTGTAACGTTGGAACACAACGTGCAGAAAGAACCGCGGTACGACGTGGAACGTTGGAACACAACGTGCAGAAAGAACCGCGGTACGACGTGGAACGTTGGAACACAACGTGCAGAAAGAACTGCGGTACGACGTGGAACGTTGGAACACAACGTGCAGAAAGAACTGCGGTACGACGTGGAACATTGGAACACAACGTGCAGAAAGAACCGCGGTACGACGTGGAACGTTGGAACACAACGTGCAGAAAGAACCGCGGTACGACGTGTAACATTGGAACACAACGTGCAGAAAGAACCGCGGTACGACGTGGAACATTGGAACACAACGTGCAGAAAGAACTGCGGTACGACGTGGAACGTTGGAACACAACGTGCAGAAAGAACTGCGGTACGACGTGGAACGTTGGAACACAACGTGCAGAAAGAACCGCGGTACGACGTGGAACGTTGGAACACAACGTGCAGAAAGAACTGCGGTACGACGTGGAACATTGGAACACAACGTGCAGAAAGAACCGCGGTACGACGTGGAACATTGGAACACAACGTGCAGAAAGAACCGCGGTACGACGTGGAACATTGGAACACAACGTGCAGAAAGAACCGCGGTACGACGTGGAACGTTGGAACACAACGTGCAGAAAGAACCGCGGTACGACGTGGAACGTTGGAACACAACGTGCAGAAAGAACCGCGGTACGACGTGGAACATTGGAACACAACGTGCAGAAAGAACCGCGGTACGACGTGGAACGTTGGAACACAACGTGCAGAAAGAACCGCGGTACGACGTGGAACGTTGGAACACAACGTGCAGAAAGAACTGCGGTACGACGTGGAACGTTGGAACACAACGTGCAGAAAGAACTGCGGTACGACGTGGAACGTTGGAACACAACGTGCAGAAAGAACCGCGGTACGACGTGGAACGTTGGAACACAACGTGCAGAAAGAACCGCGGTACGACGTGGAACGTTGGAACACAACGTGCAGAAAGAACTGCGGTACGACGTGGAACGTTGGAACACAACGTGCAGAAAGAACCGCGGTACGACGTGGAACGTTGGAACACAACGTGCAGAAAGAACCGCGGTACGACGTGGAACGTTGGAACACAACGTGCAGAAAGAACTGCGGTACGACGTGGAACGTTGGAACACAACGTGCAGAAAGAACCGCGGTACGACGTGGAACGTTGGAACACAACGTGCAGAAAGAACCGCGGTACGACGTGGAACGTTGGAACACAACGTGCAGAAAGAACCGCGGTACGACGTGGAACGTTGGAACACAACGTGCAGAAAGAACTGCGGTACGACGTAGAACGTTGGAACACAACGTGCAGAAAGAACTGCGGTACGACGTGGAACGTTGGAACACAACGTGCAGAAAGAACCGCGGTACGACGTGGAACGTTGGAACACAACGTGCAGAAAGAACCGCGGTACGACGTGGAACGTTGGAACACAACGTGCAGAAAGAACCGCGGTACGACGTGGAACGTTGGAACACAACGTGCAGAAAGAACCGCGGTACGACGTGGAACGTTGGAACACAACGTGCAGAAAGAACCGCGGTACGACGTGGAACGTTGGAACACAACGTGCAGAAAGAACCGCGGTACGACGTGGAACGTTGGAACACAACGTGCAGAAAGAACCGCGGTACGAGCAGCGAGCTTCACTAAGCAGCCAGCGGATCGAGGCGACCTCGTCTCTCATGATTTTTAGCGTTGACTTGTAGAATCTGTAAATGATTGGCTCATTTTTCCAGCTTAGAGGCTGCAGCTGTTCACCATCATGGGGATGAAACGGCGAGAAGACGAAGGACAGACAGGAGTTAGTCAGTCAGGTGAGACCTGGTCAGGTCCGTCGGTCTGAATGAAACATGAAGATCCGCCGGATTTTCTTCTTTTTAAGGATCTTTCAGATTAAATCTGGTAAACATAAAATAACATCTTTATGCATCTCCAGCCCTTCATGTACAGTCGGGTAAAGAACATCTTTATGTTTCGGGACAACCTGGACAATAATAATAATAATAATAATAGTAATAATAATAGTAATAATAATAATAATAGTAATAATAATAATAGTAATAATAATAGTAATAATAATATAATAATAATAATTATAGTAATGATAATTATAGTAATAATAATAATAATAATAATAATAATAATAATAGTAATAACAATAATAATAATAATATCATGATGCCACATGGATGGATTAATATTTATATGGATATAAAAACAAAACAGAACTTTAATGTAAAACAGACTCAGAACAACGATGTAGAAGCTTGTTTTGTTTTGGAATCTTTTTCTCCTGACAACCAAAACTATTTACATTTTTTCTCCACTTGTTGTTTCTCCCCACTTTTAGATACTGGAAGATATTTATTTTAACTCACGCTGATCTTTGGCGACTCGGGTGGGAAAAAAAAAAAAAAAAGAAGAAACCGGAGCATCTTATTGGTGGAGAAACCGACAGGAAGTCACGTTGAGCTTCAGTATATCTGCTGACATAATTCACATCTTTTCAAAGTGTAATAAATCATAAACATTTCACGTAAAAGTTCTCAGAAAAAACGGTAAATTTGACGGCCAGATTAAAAACCTTTTGGAAAGGCTGGAACTGTCCTGAACTCGCCACGCATCACCCAAAGAGCTTGTAGTCGCAGTTTTCACCATAAAGCCTCGTTGCGTGGTTCCTGGGATGTTGCCGCTGTGGCGTCGGGGCTACTCACCGCGGTGGCGACAGGTCAACAGGACTGAACTTATTTCCACATTAGATGGGATGAAGATCATCGGAAACTTTGGCTTATTTAGAGTCAAAGTTTTCTTTTTAAAACTTTTGGTTAAAGTAGATTAAATTAAACTTCTTCCCAGTTTGTTTCCTGGTTTTTGCTACGAGGTAAATCCTAAACATGTCTTCTGGCGACGATGACATCCGCCACAACGTCTCAGGCTTGGTTTCCATCGGTGGACCTTCATCTTGTGCTGCCGAATCTTTGACTTATTTTGGTCTCCATGGCAACCGACGGTTGTCATGTCTCCAGAAAGCTGGACGTTCTCTCATGGAGGTAACTTCAGGGCTTTCCGCACAACGATGCTGGTTCTCCTCCTACCGTGGTATATCACCATGGTAACCTATGCTGAACGTCTGAAGCAGCTGCTCTCCAGGATTTCTCCAAGTCTGTGATTGATCAGACATTGCAAGCTCTGCCCCTTTTATGTGAGCGCGCTCTGATGGAGCTGGTTAGCGGCTTCATCCTGATCCTGGATGTCTGTTTCATCCCCGTCGTCCCCAACATCCCCGTCGTCCCCATCGTCCCCGACGTCCCCATCGTCCCCAACGTCCCCGTCGTCCCCGACTTCCCCGTCGTCCCCATCGTCCCCGACTTCCCCGTCGTCCCCGTCGTCCCCAACATCTCCATCGTCTCCGTCGTCCCCAACATCTCCGTCGTCCCCGTCGTCCCCAACATCTCCATCGTCTCCGTCGTCCCCAACATCTCCGTCGTCCCCAACATCTCCGTCGTCCCCGTCGTCCCCAACATCTCCATCGTCTCCGTCGTCCCCAACATCCCCGTCGTCCCCAACATCCCCGTCATCTCCGTCGTCTCCGTCGTCCCCAACATCCCCGTCGTCCCCAACATCCCCGTCATCTCCGTCGTCCCCGTCGTCCCCAACATCCCCGTCATCCCCAACATCCCCGTCATCTCCGTCCCCTGTCGTCCCCCCCGACGTCACCGTCGTCCCCAACATCTCCGTCGTCTTCGTCGTCCCCAACATCTCCGTCGTCCCCAACATCCCCGTCGTCCCCAACATCTCCGTCGTCCCCAACATCCCCGTCGTCCCCAACATCTCTGTCGTCCCCGTCGTCCCCAACATCCCCGTCGTCCTCGTCGTCCCCAACATCCCCGTCGTCCCCGTCGTCCCCAACATCCCTGTCATCTCCGTCCCCTGTCGTCCCCGACTTCCCCGAAGTCCCCGTCGTCCACAACATCTCCGTCGTCTTCGTCGTCCCCAACATCTCCGTCGTCCCCAACATCTCCGTCGTCCCCGTCGTCCCCAACATCCCCGTCGTCCCCAACATCTCCGTCGTCCCCAACATCCCCGTCGTCCCCGTCGTCCCCAACATCTCCGTCGTCCCCGTCGTCCCCAACATCCCCGTCGTCCTCGTCGTCCCCAACATCCCCGTCGTCCCCAACATCCCCGTCGTCCCCGTCATCTCCGTCGTCCCCGTCGTCCCCAACATCCCCGTCATCCCCAACATCCCCGTCATCTCCGTCGTCTCCGTCGTCCCCAACATCCCCGTCGTCCCCAACATCCCCGTCATCTCCGTCGTCCCCGTCGTCCCCAACATCCCCGTCATCCCCAACATCCCCGTCATCTCCGTCCCCTGTCGTCCCCCCCGACGTCACCGTCGTCCCCAACATCTCCGTCGTCTTCGTCGTCCCCAACATCTCCGTCGTCCCCAACATCCCCGTCGTCCCCAACATCTCCGTCGTCCCCAACATCCCCGTCGTCCCCAACATCTCTGTCGTCCCCGTCGTCCCCAACATCCCCGTCGTCCTCGTCGTCCCCAACATCCCCGTCGTCCCCGTCGTCCCCAACATCCCTGTCATCTCCGTCCCCTGTCGTCCCCGACTTCCCCGAAGTCCCCGTCGTCCACAACATCTCCGTCGTCTTCGTCGTCCCCAACATCTCCGTCGTCCCCAACATCTCCGTCGTCCCCGTCGTCCCCAACATCCCCGTCGTCCCCAACATCTCCGTCGTCCCCAACATCCCCGTCGTCCCCGTCGTCCCCAACATCTCCGTCGTCCCCGTCGTCCCCAACATCCCCGTCGTCCTCGTCGTCCCCAACATCCCCGTCGTCCCCAACATCCCCGTCGTCCCCAACATCTCCGTCGTCCCCGTCGTCCCCAACATCCCCGTCGTCCCCGACCCCGCTCTGTCCTTCAGAGGACACCAGCGGACCAGGCATGCAGAGACACACACAGATTCTTCCCTTTCTTCTCAGCTGTCTGGCTTGCTCGCCCTTGCCCCAGCGTCTCTCTGGGCATCTCTTCACTGTGGTTTATTATCAGACGCCCGCAGTCAGTGAGTTCATCCAGACAGGCAGACGTCGGACTATCAGCGTCTCATCAGGGGAATAAATGCTGCCGTTTGCTCTGGAGTGGCACTCGGAGGTCACACACTCGGTGAGTAAAGCCGCCATCGTGTTGCAGTTCTGTAATGATACAGCCTTCAACGGAAAACACCAGGCGTGAATGGCAGGATGTCAGACAGACAAATTGCTTTGCATCTGCCTGTAGGAGCTTTTTATAAACAAGGGCAAGAAGAAGGACGAAACCAGGGAGAGAATTTTTAGCAGATCATGCTAACTGGGGATTAGCAGGGTTAAGAACACGATGGAGAAAGTTTGAGCGCTTTGTTAGGAAGCGTTTCTAATGACAGGAGATTTTACCGGTGAAGACGCAGACAGTTAGAGGACAAAGCAGCAGGATCTGACTGCTCTGAAGCACCACAGCTGGATTTTCTGCCTTTTAACGATGAAATATTCAACTTCACCACTAGATGTCGCTAACTCTGCCGTGCTAATGCTGTTATTTCTCCATTCTTCCGCTGGAAGAGGTTAACGAACTGGAAAAAAGTCCCGACACTTCCAGTACATTTCATCCAGACACCTTATCCGAATATGTTGTTTGGATTATTTACATGGCAATATTTTCTGCTGAGTCAGAAACAACGAAACTCCGTCCAGCAATTCCTTTTATATTTTTATCATTAGCTAAGGTTGATGAACAGAAAAGCATCCAGCAGATACACAGTCGACCAATCAGAGAAGGCGTGTTGACAGCGTCACCACAACCACTTTGTTTCTGCTGCTTCATTCAGACTTTGTGTCACCATGGCGACCACGGACAATCATCTTATCGCCTTATTTTCCCATGGTTCTTCCAGCTAGCAGCTAGCAGCTAGCAGCTAGCAGCGGAAGCAGATCCTCAGACTGTCCTGTGGACGTTCTAAAGTCCGTCCTGGTCTCAGGATCCTGGACTGGACCAGTTCTCCTGTAGAACAGGATGATCCAACGCCTTCGTCAGCTCGATGTCGTCCATCTTTCTTCATTTCTCATCGCGCCCGGTGTGCAGAGACACAAAGGTCGAGGTTTCACCTCATTATTTTCAGTTTCGTGACGTTCATGCTCATCGTCCTCAGTGTGTAAAGTCCATCGCTCTGCAGTTGTTGGGTTACCATGGAGGCGCAGCCGCAGGAGGTCGGTTGAACCAGTGCAACACTGGGAGAGGAGGTGGTGGGGGGGTACAGGTACTGCTGGTTTACAGGAGCTATCGGCCAGATCGGGCGTATGGAGTTATTAGTACTCCAAATGTTGTGACTGTTTTAAGGCCTGCTTGGATAATAAACAGCTTATCCACCAATTAAAAGTCAGATGCACACTGATGATGATGATGATGCAGATTTCATTGAAGACATCTGGAAGTCTCACAAATGAAATGAAAGTTATTCAGACATAATTTTGTGGATGATGAAGATGAGAAGGACTGAGCGGCGACATCGTTTTCAGCAAACAGAAAAGAAATGAGGTTTGCTCTCCAGCTGGATCCCCGCAGTGGGAAACCAGACTGGTGCTGGGAATCAGTCCCTGCACATGTTTCTGTCCCGTCTTTCTAAAAAATCAAACTATAGGAAGGATTTGCCTAATTAGAATCCAGGTGAGTGAGTTTGTGTTCACAGGACTGTCAGCATCTGTCCGTCTGGCCTGCCAGCCAAAAATTCATTAATCTGCCGACTTCCTGCTCTCAGCCTGAAAATTATTCCAAATGTGAGCTGAAGCTTGTGCTCATTATCAGACTCCATGGGTATAATGTAAATATCAATTTTAAACATGTAAGGTTCATACTGAAAAGACATATTTGCTTTAATTCGAGCAGAGATGTCCCGCTCCGGTCCTCGTCATGCAGGTTTTAGATGTTTCTCAGTGAGGTGTGCTGCAGTGAGGAAACATCTAAACCCTGCAGGATGGAGGATCACCACGACTGGAGTTGAGAAATATTCAGCTTGTTGGATTGGAGATGATTTTAACAGAAAAGAGACTTTTTGTGTTGCTAAAATGAAATAACAGACATTTTATTGATAAAAAAAAAACATGAATATTGAGAGTGATGAAGATGTTTAGGCTTGAAAAGCTGCAGAACGGCAGGCTTTACGTCTGGTTATCCAAGCTGGATCTGCTGTCGGTTGCTTCCAGCCTCCAGGTGAGCGACTGCACCTGATCAGTCCTCTGTTTCCTTCCACGTTATCGACAATGACAAGTGGATTTCCGGTCTTCAGGGTGTCTTCTGTTCCTTCTGAAGGCCGAAAGCGGCCAGCAGACATGCAGCTGTATGTCGCCGTGTTGCTGCAGAGAAGATTGATCTCCCGACGTCTTCACAAGTACAATCATGAAACAGACCGAAATAATTCATTCCAGGCTGCTGGCTCTCGATTTACCTGTCGATCTACGTTCCTACCCTCATCTATGGTCATGAGCTGTGGGTCGTGACCGAAAGAAGGGGGAGGAGAACAAAGTAGAGCCGCTGCTCCTCCGCATCGAGAGGAACCAGTTGAGGTGGCTCGGGCATCTGGTCAGGATGCCTCCTGGACCTCCCTGGTGAAGTGTTCCAGGCACGTCCCTCTGGGAGGAGACCCCGGGGAAGACCCAGGACACGCTGGAGGGATTATATCTCTCGGCTGGCCTGGGAACGCCTCGGGATCCCCCCTGCAGAGTTGGTAAATGTGTCTGGGGAGAGGGAAGTCTGGGCTTCCCTGCTTAGGCTGCTGCCCCCGCGACCCGACCCCGGATAAGCGGCAGAAGATGGATGGATGGGTGGATGGATGGAGGCTGCTGGCTAACAGTTGGCATAGCAGCTACTTTAAGGATGTTTTTAAGGGGATGTTTGTCGTATTAAGACGTGTTTGTGCAGATCAGACATTCGGAGACATCACGGATTTGCTGACGCCCATCAGAAGCGTTGTCTTCTGCTTATCTGTCTGTGAATGTTGACCAGAAAGAAGCGAGTCGTCTGTTAAAGAACGTGAACGTGACTTCGTTCAGATTACAAGTTTCTGCAACAGCCTACGTTCCCCATGATGCATTGCATGGATCAGATGCCTCGTCTGCTGGACGGAAACACTCAGCAGCTTCTGGTTGGAAAAGATGTGAACTTCCAGCATCTGTCCAGCGTCAGAAGATGTTTCTGTTTCTGCACATCACAATTTGTTTTCTCGTCACGAGTCAGACTTTCAGAGAACGGAGCTTGTTTTGCACTCCGACATGTTGCATTCAATCATAATAATGTGTTGAAGGATCATTAAACAATATTTTACAGCAAACATTCACATCACAGTCGTACTGTACCAAATGATCATCTGAAAAAGTCTCATTTTAGGAATATAAATAAGATTATTATGTCTGATTATCCCGGTGATATGTTAGTTTGCTGCTTGTGTCTCAGATGAATCCAGTTTAAACCAGTCGTATAACACACCAACCAGTGACTAGTTCTCCTGCTGGAGTTTATTTAATCCTGTTGGTTTTTCTGCTAAACACATTTAATTACTGCTTAATGTCAGCAGAGAGGGAGGTTTGCTTCCTGTTTGTTTCCTGCTGGATGAAAGCATTTAGTGTTTACTGTGATGCTGGAAGCGTCTCAGCCCAAGAAACCATCACATTTGCTTTCATTGAAAAAGCAGCTTGAACATCTGAAACGAAACCATCTGCACTGGATGCAGGTCAAACTCTCATAGCTAATATTTAGTCTAGTTTCCGACAGCTCATATGAAAAACTCTCACTGATTCGAGGACAAACGTAAATAAACATCTGAATGTTCTAAACATCTACAAAGCAAACCAACAAGCCGAACAAACTGTAGAGTCAGCGTTGGCATTTACTAAAAATGCTTTTTTTCCCCGTCTTTAGCAAGCGTGTCACATCCAGCAGCTGGGTCATCACTGCTTGCTTTGTGAAATAAGTTGAAAATGCCTCAGAAATTCAGACACTGTGTAAATGTTATGGCGCAGCCTGGACTTAATGTCAGCTGTCGTCTGCTTTTAGCAGGTGAAGACGAGATGGAGACGGCAGAGGAAACTCTGCATCTCCATAATTCTGTCTTTCCTCTCAGCTGTACAGTGTAGACCATCTGCCAGAGACACAGGCCATCTACTGCAGATGAACTCCTCAGAGGTCCTGCATGAGTGTTTGGTTGTGTTTACCTCACTAGCTGTGACAGCTGTGTCAGAGTGACTGGTTCTTTTTAAACATGTACAACTTTGTGTGCATGCATAGCATCTGCCTGGATCTATATTCTCTAAATTACCAGCGGCGACGTCCATGTGGAACACCAAAACCAACACACCTGCAGGCAGCAGTGCTGATTAAACAGCTGAAGACAGTTTCATTTCACTGTAACTTTCAACAAGCTGAAGCATATTTGTTTTGTTAAACTGCCTTTGTGATGCAGCTCTTTGCTTAAAGCAGATTAAGATGAATAAAAAGCATCATCTGTACATTTTGTCACCTGATCCACCTTTTAAAAACTATTCTGTTCTTGTGATGAAAGTTTCTGGAAAAAAAAAAAAGGAATATGAATTTTTAATGTTATTTTTTTACAGCGTAGGAGGTGAAGATTTGCTTAGCATGAATATTTTCTTTATGGTACATCAGACTTGATGGTACAAGCGGGGCATCGCAGATCAGGAGCAAGAAAACTGGGAGGTTTAGTTAAAGAATGAGCTTCTGTCTTCTACCACGTCACTTAATGTGCTTAATTCTTTAATTACATATCATATCTAAATCCTCGTTCACTGTCAGCTGCCATATTTCCTTTTACCATATTATTCTCATTTATAAAGCTCTTTAAAAACGCCAGATTCAGCAAAATGCTGCACAACACCTTAAAAAAGCAGAAAACCCCACAAACATCCACTTTCTATACTTTTAATATATTTCAGGGTTGTGTGGATGCTGGAGTCTATCCCAGCAATTAGCAGGGAGAGGCAGGTACACCTTGAGTGGTCACCAGTCCATTCACAGCTATATGAACAGTAAAAATGCTGTATTATCTGAACAGATGGTTAAAATATGTCAGATGGAAAGTAGACATCAAAGTATGAAATCATCAGTATGAAATTTAAAGTGTTCTATTTCCAAAAGGAATCTTTGGGTGATGTTTAAATTGTGCACACAAGCATTCACAAGCATTGTTAATTTTATTTTTTTATATTAAACAGAGTGTGGAGTGTAGTGTCTATTGTCAAGGAGGTAGATGACTAGTAGGTAAGAGAAACGCTGGAATTAAACCTGATCTGGCTGCGTTCATGTGGTGGCTGCAAACTAAACATTACGTACATAAGCATTTAGTAACAACAAAACCAGTTATGTTGTTGTTGCTATTGGTCATTTTGTTCATGAGGCAACATTCCTGTGAGGGTTAAGTACCTGTGTTGCCTCCACTGTCAGTGAAAAATCCCACAGAAACAATTTAGAAATATTTCCTTCCAAACTAAGCTTGAGTGGAGACGAGGTGATTCTTCCCAGGTGAAGCAACAGCTAACTCAAAAGTTATCTCCCTTCATTTTACTCAGTAGCAGTTAATAGCAGTTAGCTCCAGGGCTAGTTCATTTCACTTTACCCAGTAGCAGCTAGCTCCTGGGTTAGCGCATTTTACTTTACCCAGTAGCAGCTAGTTCAGTTAGCTCCTGGTTAGCTCATTTTACTTTACCATGTAGCAGCAAGTAGCAGTTAGCTCCTGGTTAGCTCATTTTACTTTACCCAGTAGCAGCTAGTAGCAGTTAGCTCCTGGGTTAACTCATTTTGCTTTACCATGTAGGAGCTAGTAGCAGTTAGCTCCTGGTTAGCTAGTTTTACTTTACCCAGTAGCAGCTAGTTGCAGTTAGCTCCTGGTTAGCTCATTTTTACTTTACCAAGTAGCAGCTAGTAGCAGTTAGCTCCAAGGTTTCCTCTGGTGCAATGTAGCAATGGTGGACGAATACATGGACAGCAGACTGTTAAGAGACCTAACGATGGATAAATGAACCTTAAAATGGATCCCCAGTAAAGATGAATTACTTCCTCATTAAACAGTAACGCTACAACATACAGCATCCAGCCTATTTCCCTCTCCAGCCAATCAACACTCAACGTAGTGATGTGGGAATACAGGTCGGACATGGAGTCTCAGTTACCCCCAACGTTTTCTGGCTCCACTCAGTTTTATCTTGTGCATCTTGAGAATCACTTAGTTAAATTATGCATCAATAAGTACAGTTAAGAGTAACTGCTTTAAACCCATTCATGCTTTCAGGCTACAATTTTGCAAACACAAGGGTCACTCAGCACATCACGGTGTTTAAATGAAGCTCTTTCAGATTGGTGTCTGAGGGAACAAATTACTGAGCCGTCCATCTAACAGCTCAGACACGAGCACTCTTTGATTAAAATGAAAGCCATTTTAACGTGCGCTTACAGCAGCCAACTTAATTCGCTCGGCCTTCTCCCATCAAAGCACACACACACACACACACACACACACACACACACACACACACTCCATTTCAGAGCCTCGCTCATTCCTGTCCTGCATGTTGCACACACACACACACACACAAACATCCATGCAGGTTTGGTTGAGTAGATAGCGCCGTGTCAGCAGTCGCAGCATATTATTAGCTGCAACAGGAGGCCTTTTGACATGTGGCTATGTGTGTGTGTGTGTGTGTGTGTGTGTGCTTTTTGTTTGTTTGGATTCCATTGTTGCATGCTCCAAGAGTGCTGACACTTCATTATGGATCCAGTGTGTGTGTGTGTGGACGTGCACGTGTGTGAAATGAATGTTGTTTACAATCATTGCAGAGCTGCACAGAATTGATCACAAGGAGGCATTTAAACGGCGGGAAAATGAGTTGAGACGGTTTTACATGTAAACAGAGGTGGAAAACCAGAGGAGGAAGATGGAGGGAAGAAAGAGAAAAATGGATGAAAGGGTGTGAGATAATGGATCCTTAGCGATCATTACTGCTTCCATAAATGTAAAGCAGTTAGAGCAGGGAGCTCTCACCCATCCTGATGTTACTGCTGTGTGCTTCAACTCATGCTAATTAGATTACACCGACAGTCACACACCAGAATGTAACCTGTACAATATCAGCACACCTCAAAGTACCCTGGACAACCAGCAGGGATGGACTGCAGTGGACTTTTGGTGGATTCTTCCTGCTAAACGCTTCCAATGAGGCGTAGGAATCCATGTTCTGCTAGTCATTTGTAAAGACTGCGACAGCCGAAGCTAATGCTGCCGCTAAGTGCTGCTGTTACATCCAGGTCATCATGGCAGCGGCCATGTCTGCAGTTGATGTGGAGGCCATTAACAAAGTGCTTTGTAGCATTAAAAGGACAGCAGGCAGCTTATTGAGGTCACTTTTAGCAGTTTAATGGTGATGGTCCGAGAAGAAGACGACACAGGAGTCATGATTAATTCATATCCATCAACATAGATTAACAGTAAATAAAAAGAATTTACAGTAACAAAGGTTACAGCAGCGGTTCATGTTCAACGCATCGACCAGCGGCGTTGTTAGAAACATGTTTGGTTACATGTTCTTACAAATATGTAAACGACCAATAATATGGCATCATTTAGTCATGAAGACATGGTGAAGATGACTTTAGAAGTTCAAACTCAGCATGAGAATGAGGAAGAAAAGGGATTTTAGTGACTTTAAAGATGGCGGGTTGTTGGTCTGATGCGGTGGGATGGGAGATTCTCATCATGACCATGAAAGTCTTTCGGCTGACTCGTTGCATTAGACGAGTCAGTGTTCGCCATTAGATGTACATGGTAACTCACATTTTCTGATATCAATAATTTCCAGTTTTACATCTTTTTGCTGATAGCAGCTGATGATCCCAGATGTTTTCGGTGTGGACAGATATGAGACGACATGAATGGTAGGTGCTGCTGACGTCACAAGACATTTAGACTCTGACAAAGTGACTTTTACTCTTTACATGCTCGCCTTCTGCTCTTATTGATTTCATATCAGGTTGCCGTCCCGCCTGACGTCTGTCATCAGGAAAGTGATTTTATGTCCTGCATCCAAACTTCTTTCCTTCTGTTTCTGTTTTACTTTCCATCCTTTGAAGCTTTTTCTCTGCAGGTTTTATTCTTCCTCTGTTTTCTGTCGCGGATGTTTTACAGCTCTTTTCGTGGCTAATTTAACATCTGGACACGTAACATAAAACTGAACAAATACACAGTTTTGTTTTGTCATCTCATCATAATGCCAATCTACAGTCATTTTTTGGCTGATTGGGACGTGTCCGTCCCAGCAATCACTGGGCAGGAAGCAGGTACAACTGGACAGGTTGCTGCTTCTATCTCTCTCAGTGTTTTAACATATATTATATTACATAAATAGATTTTTTTCAACTACATAATATTGCAAAGCAGAGACTAATGATGTCTTATTCAGGATTATTCATACATTTGTGTCCTCACAATTAGACTGCTGCAACAGCTTATTTACATGCCTAAACATGAAAGCACTGGCTCGTCTACAGACGGCAGCGAGGCTTCTGACTGGAACCAGCAGAAGAGCCCACATCACACTCGTGTTAAAGTCTCTTCACTGGCTTCCTGCTGAACATCGGATTTGTTTTAAAATCCTGGTTCTTACTTTCTGAGCCCTACATGGACAGGGCCCTGGTTACATTGAAGACTTAGTTAAGCCCTACAGTCCGGCTCCAAGTCTAAGGTGGACCGGGAAACACCTGTTGATGGTCCCACGAACCCGTTTTAAAAGAGACCGTTCTTTTAAAGCTGTCCCTCCCCGTCTCTGGAACGAGCTTCCTCAGGATCTCCGCTCTCTCGATTCAGTAGATGCTTTT
The DNA here is from genome assembly GCF_933228915.1 of Telmatherina bonti. Classification (NCBI taxonomy): domain Eukaryota; kingdom Metazoa; phylum Chordata; class Actinopteri; order Atheriniformes; family Telmatherinidae; genus Telmatherina; species Telmatherina bonti. The sequence continues at coordinate 37,000,207 of NC_136610.1, read as the reverse complement.
AAAAACCTTTTAAAAACATATTTGTTCAGGCATTTCAGCTCCAAACAGACTCGGTGACACTGCTGTGTATTTACACTGGTTTTTTCCACACGTTGCAGGTTTTCTGTGTTTTTATTGTTGTGAAGCACTTTGTGACCTTGTGTCTGTGAAAAGAAGTTTTTCTTATCATATCTTGGTGGATTCTAGTAATAATGTTTCTGTTCTTTAGTTTTTGTGTGTGATTGTGGAGGTCTTTGTGTGTTTATATGTATTTAGTAACGCACGTTGGCACCTGGTTTTTTACAATGTGCTCTATAATCAATCTGAACAGAATTGCAGAAGAAGTCTTGTGTTGACAGACTACATGACAGAAGCATTTTAGACCCTCTGATCATTAAACTTGCTGTTTTGGTCCTGGACTGTTAGAGGAAAGATTTACCTGATCCTTGATGTGCAGCTGGATCTATGTGATGCATTCCAGCTTTCTGACAGAATCCAGCTGTTGGCTGCGAGCTCACAGCTGCAGCTGCTTGGTCTGCACCGATGCAGCTTCTGTTCGGCTGCTGCTGGGAATGCTGCGGTGGTCTGGACGCGACCAGCTGCTCTTATGTCCATCTGCAGTGGTTCTGCAACAGATGTCTAACCGGAGGACTGACGGGGTTTCAGTGCAGCTCAGCTCCATCGCGCCGCACATCACCATTACATGTTCTCAGTGTTAAACGTGCTCTGGTCATTACTGCGTTCGCTGCAGCCACAAACCCTCTGGCAGACGTGTGACTTCCAGGCTGGATCATCGTCTGAAGGAGCCAACCGCCTGTCGAAGCCTGAAAGAGATGGAGAACCAGCTCCACGTCATGCAGCCATCAGGATGCGCTGCCTTCCACTGCAGCCACAACCGGAGCCAACGTCCCAACTCAGTGTCATGTTACAGCTTTCTCAGAAACAGTACACACACACACACACACACACACACAGATTTAGAAATGGGATGTTTTCCTCTCTCATCCACATGCTAACCAGACAAATTAACTTATTTACCACACTGTGCATGCAGCAGGAGAGGGTCAACACCTCTGCAAGCTGAGCATCCGAAACAAACAGAGACGTTCCGGTTTTTTCTGTGAAGAGGAAGGATCCAGATCCGGCTGAAACCGACCCAAGCCTCAGTAAAATCCAGTCTAGCACCACTGCCGGACAGGAAACCAGTCCTGATCCACGTACCTCCACATCAAATGTCACACACTGCACCCCAGAACAACCCCCCCCCCCCACTAATCCATCAGTATTCCAGCATAAACACAGTAAATCGGACTGGTGGTGTTATCTGAGATCAAATGAGAATATTTATGCGTCCCAATAAGAAAAGAAGCAACAGGAGCCGAAATATCCATCAATTTCAGCCCAAAACTTCTGTTTAAAGGCAGAAACCAGTAAAACGTGAGTTTGTTTGTGTGGATAAACAGGTATGGAAGCGGCGTGTTTCATGGATGCAGTGGGACATGGAGGACTGCTTTTAGCTGCAGCAGCCTGAGGCCACATGGCTGCTGCACACATTAGGCCTGCGAACAGGTGTTTAATGGGGTCTGGACAAATACACCAAGACCTCTGCACTCACACCTATCACTCAAACAGCAACACACACAAACATCCACAGAGTAAACAGAGAGGGGAACGGGAGACCTGCGAGTGACACCTATCCATCATTTCTCCTCAGATACACACCACAGCAAGGGCTGCCTCAACACACACCAGCCGCTACGTGTGTGTGTGTGTTGATATGACCGTGTGTCTCGCAGAGGGAGACCTAATAATGAACAACAATATGGTCCATCCCAGATGATCCATCCTGTCCACTCCATTAAGATGTCAAAGGTCTCAATGTTAATGTTTTCCAGCCAAATGGCATTTCACGTCTTTCCCCTGAAAAAAAGACCCAAATTTCAGCTTAAAAGTTCATCACAGTTTCCTAGAAACTACGTTTCAGACGCGAGAACGGCAGATTCAGCGTGTAAAAACAGATCCTACAAGCTGGAGGTTGGAATAAAACACATCTGCATTGTTATGAGGATCTCTTAATCCCACGTTTTGCTGTGAATTCATTAAACTCCAGAGGAATTAAAGTGATCCTGCACACCTGCTGGATTGCAAAGCGGCGCTCCAAGCTGAAGCAACAGAGGAACCTTCCCGCCATGCAGACGGGTCTGACTGGGATTAATCAGGGTTGCATCTGTTCCCCCGCTCTGGGATCCTTCACAAGCTTCTCTTCTCCTCTCACCTGAACATCCCCAAAGGTGAGCCTTACGGGAATAAAAGCTCCTGCTGAGGAACAGAGAGGCAAAAAGACAAACAAGTGAGCAAAATGAAAAGCAGTTGGAGAACAAACGGGGATGTCATGAAAGCTGGAGTGTAAGAAGTCAACCTCATCAGCAGCAATGTCTGCGACAGTGATCGTCCTTCAGCTTCCAGAGTCTCAGCTGAATATCTCACTGTGGAGATGCTTCCCATCGGCAGGTTGGTTTCAGCCGGGTGGCGTGCTGGTTGGGATGTCGATGGGAACGCTGGGCTTGTCGGAAGACAATCTGATGGAACAGGAAAAGCAATCAGAGGTCCGAACATTAAACACCACGGTGTTTCCACAAAGCAAACGTCATGAAATGAAACACAAATAAAGATGAAGATGAATCCCAGTTGAAAATGCGAGGTCAGAAAGGAGACGATGAAAGCAAACGTTTGCTCGCAGGAAGGCGGAAAGGAGGAAAATGTTCCACCTGTTCATGTGTGAACATCAGATAACAACCGCCGTGGTTATAGAAATACAGCAGTGAGATCAGAGACATTACACAGAAAGAGATGGAGGGAACGTTTAAACTGGTTCCAGCCTGACAGAGGAGTGGGTTGTGAAAGGACCAGATAAATGGCTGCAGCTTACTGGCCTAAAAGACACAATGGGCTTTAAAATGCAGATGACTTGATCACATTAATGATAAATAAATAAAAATCCTCCTCCTTGAAGTGGGAGTAATTTTTTATTTTTTTTATTTCAGACAGGTCAAAATTACTTATACAGTCCTCATATGCCTACATATATGCATATATATATATATATATATATATATATATATATATATATATATATATATATATATATATATATATATATATAAATATATATATATATATATATATATATATAAATATATATATATACATACGTCCTTGCATACATTCATACTTATAGCCTCTAACAATACCCAGGTACTCTGTTGACAAGTCTAAAAAGGAGTAGGAAGATGTATAGCTTATTTCCTACGCAAATCATGAATAGTTACACATACATACGCATTCACACATGTGCACATATACATATACTTACATATACACACATACATACAAATACATGGCTGTACCCTCATACATTTTACATCATTTTTAATTCAATTGCTAATTTTTGATATAAAATTACAACTAAAAGAAGGAGTTCGAAAAAATTCACTCCCCCCACAGTTGTCATGAAGGTAAACCTGACCAATTAAACCTAAAATGGATTTTTGAACCAGGTTGTAAACATGTTTATTTCTGCGGTAAACATGTTTATTTCTGCTGTAAACATGTTTATTCCTGCTGTAAACATGTTTATTTCTGCTGTAAACATGTTTATTTCTGCTGTAAACATGTTTATTTCTGCTGTAAATGTGTTTATTTCTGCTGTAAACATGTTTATTTCTGCTGTAAACATGTTTATTCCTGCTGTAAACATGTTTAGTTCTGCTGTAAACATGTTTATTTCTGCTGTAAACGTGTTTATTCCTGCTGTAAACATGTTTATTTTTTGCACCAGGGGCTCTGTTTTGGAGCCCCTAGTGGATGAAGGGGGAACTGCAGTTTTTGCTACTTCTGCACAGGCTTTACTTTTAACCCCCAGAAGTTGCTGCTTTGTTGAAGAATTACAGCAAACCCATGTTAAACTGAAGTGGAAGCAGTTTAGGGTTTTATTGTACTTTGGAGTAAAAAAAACATAAAATACTGAAAATTAATCAAGGAGTTCCGAAATGATGTCTGAACGTTTGACTCATCAAAGTCACCGCCTGTAGCAGACATCAGCTGAGCACATTTGTGCATTTGTTTCTGCCATGCACCACCGTCTACTAACAGTCCCTTCCGTATTCTTCTGCCGTTATCCAGACAGAGGAGTTGTAGGTTACCAGGAAAAGTCGGGACACTTGCGTTGGCTGGCAGGACCGACATGAGGCACCATCCTGTTCCACAGAACCATTTCCTATTAAGCTCATATGTAAAGCTCATGTATGTCCAAAGGTCCATCTCATACAGAAAAAATACATTTGCAGATTGTGTGTTTTTCTCTAATAATAATAAACACACGCCATCTACAGGTGAGATGCTGTTACTGCGCGTCTTGCGATCGGGTGCCTTTTCTTTCTTTTTTTTTTTGGCACACAATTTCGCATTTCCGTCAGTTCCTGTCTTGGAGTTTTAGATGCAGTCGTAAAATTCTTACATAAACTCCTCCAAAAACCCAAAAAGTGTATTTATAAGTGTGTATTTATTCAACGTTGGTTCCTACAATATTTGTCTACATATTGATTTAGGGGGACTCAAACCTGCAACAAGCTCTTTAAAGGTTTTAAATGATTCCTCTCACATTCAGGACATCTAGTTACACCGGCCAGTCTTCCTTGAAATTGATAAACTGGTGATCACAATTAATCAGCACCATGTTGGCCTGTGAGATGAAGATCAGCAGCACGTTAGCTCATCATTTTCTGGCCTTTTTCACTCAAACAGTGACACTGTTAATTAAACCAAACACATTTAGAAAAAGAAGTCTTTCTGACTTTTCTTCCATGCTGCTCTGTCTGTTGGAAATGGAATAAATTGACTTTTAATCTTCTCTCTACAAAACAAATCAATAGCAAGATTAACTAGCTTGAAACGGCAGGACTTTTGAGGCAAACTGTGAAACTATTTCTCTTCCAAGGTGAAGGAGGAGGTTTGGGTAATCATATGGTCACGCTTACCATTTGCAAACAAGAAGAATAGAGGCAAATAAAAAGAATATTTACTCATTTTTCCCACCGAGTGTGAAAATGGGCCTTTTTCGCTTTACTCTGCATTCCTTCTGATCAGCACCTAGCATGCTAGCAAACTGAGCTAATGCTGTGTTTTAACTCAGTTTCTGTCGGTACAATCAGCATATTGAGTGTCATTGAATTAACCCCTGCGAGGAGCGATGGAGGTATTTTACTACAATCCTCCAGCAGGAAACTCCAGTCATTTCAGGCTGAGTCATTCAGTCTTTAAAGTGGTGCTATTCTGGTATTTGGAGTTTTCTGAGCTTTCTACAGTGTTCCAGCGTTGAATCCTCATCAGACATGTGAACGGCACTGTTTTTTATCACCTAAACGCATGTTTGAGTTTGAGTTTGAGTTCCAGCACTCTCTCCGTTCGGTTTCCATAGCGACGAAAAACGCGTGGTTTTAGAGAGTTTTTTCTATGTGGAAATCCTTGTGACGTCCCGGGGGATAAGGTTCGGTGATTGGTTACCTTCTACTGGTTAACAAGGGCATGTACAAATACATCAGGCGGGTGGAAAACGTGGGATAAAGTTATTTCCAACGATGGCTGGTGAGTTTACCAAAGAGAGACATCCTGCTGCATTCCTTGCTGTGGGTTGCTGTTTTCCACTTCGTTTTCAGGCTCTGATTCAGGTTCCAACATGTAGGGCTGGATGCTATGTGTTGACATTGTAGTTTGTTTTCTTATTGAGTTCATATGAGCCTAATCCTTCTGTTTATGAGACGTTACAATGACGGTGAAAGCAGCTGCGGTGCGCGCTCCCGATGTAGTGCAGTGGCGGGAGGCGGGGCTTAATGCGGAAGAGTCTCAATCCACTCGTTTTGCCCGCAGGCTGATCTGACAGCCTACGGAGAGGGTCGGTCTGAAGTAAATAAAGCCATTTGTGACAATAACTCCATCAATTCCAGCCCTTCTGGTCTCAGAAATAAAAATAAATTAGCCTGAAATGCACAGAATAGTTCCACTTTAAACTGGTTGAGTTGTCGTCTTTCTGTCGGCATTGTGACCTGCTTGTAAAACCTTTTGTCTACTGCCGACGTTAAATAAGAAACTTAAAGAAAAAAGCCATCTTCAGATGTTTTCAGAGCTCTTAGGTTCCAGAAGAAAAATAAAAACAGAATTGTTGGTACAGTCCTGTGGGAAGGCGTCGCATTGCCAGTTTATGCAGCTGAATTTCAGACTCTCCTTCTCTTTGGCGTAATCTCTTAATTTGATCTTTTTAATTCATTTTAAAGAGTCGGGTGGTGTTTACTAAGTTGTCTCGCTGCTTTTAAGTGTCAGATGGAGGTTTTATGCACTTTCCCATTAACTCAATGGGCCGGTGTGTGCTGGCTGTATACGTGTGTGTGTGTCGGTACATGGGGGTGTGTGCTTGGACACTAGCTTTAATTCGTTAGTGTTACGTCCCATTACTTTTATGCAAATCTGACTGTGATCCCCGTCAGACCATTGGTTGGCTGCAATGAGTCTGTACTGCTACTGGCTGCACTGCTCCTTCCGGGGTTGGGCTTCCTCGTCATCTTCTTCAGCCGCTTCAGCTCTATTTCAGGAGCAGGTTGGCGATCATTCAGGGCAGCTCAGTGTTGATTGCCCAGTTTGCCTTATTTTGCCTTGGTTGTCAGTCTGGAAAGTGGTTTTGTGATGTAGTACAGATGTGGGCCTTGTACCTTTGTTTTGTTAGCCCAGTAAGGACAAGGATTGTACTTTCATAGTTTTAGTTCTGGTTCTGGCTTTGGTTGTTTTCAGTGGTGTCTTTCTGTACTCTGATTCCTGCCTGGTTGTCACGGTCAACATTCGTACCTGCAAATAAACACCTTTTATTTAAAGTAACTTATTTGTGGGTTTAATGCCTACAAACCTCCTTTTCATTGGCTAGCTGGGGGTCTGTATCCATTAGTCTCTGAGCTGTGAAGCTCTGTGTGTTGCATTTAACTGCATGAAAAATGCTTTAAAACTGTTGTGATTGATCATCGCTGATAGCAGACCTTTTGGTCCGCTAAGCCGATCAATCAGTTTGATCTTTGCTGCACTTTAAAAGCAGAAAAGCACGTTGGAGAAACCATCTTAGAAAATTTCCACGAGGCTAAAAGTGAAGCTTCATGTTGATGGACGTTAAACTCCTGTAAGAGGAAAGTCGTCCGTTCTTCCTCCATCCAGCTGTTGCTTTGGGTCCTGAGAGTCAGTCCGATGCTTCTGCCTGATGATGAGTCTAAATGACACGAAGGAGGAGAACCTTGTTGGGAATGTTCCCCGTCAGACTGGGACAGTTCATCAGAGCTCAGCTGATAAATCTCAGAAATGGGGACAGCCAGACACACATGTGGCATCTTCCTCTGCTCGACACGCTGCAGCTGTTAGAACCGACACACTCCGCATCCAGGGTGTGTTTGTGTGAGTGTGTCTGCAGGGCTTTACCAGTGTAAGCCAGGTTTTGAGCCTGTCAATGTCTGTATAGCCTCTAATCCATGTGTGGACTGAAGGGTGACCATCTCTCCCTTGCTTTCGCTCTGTCTCACCCAGTCTCTATGTCTCTACATAAGCCTCTTTTCACCCCAATTTAACACCAATCGTCCTTTTCACAGTGCTGCCCACAGCCCCAGCGTAACCTCTGCAGGCATGCACATGCAGCCACACACACTCCACAACCCCTCCGTCACGCCGCCAGCATCACTTTCCTCCAATGTAATCACTTTGTGGAAAAAAAGAAAGATTTTCCCACAATGTCAGACTCCATCCGTCACCATCAGGGTCGGCGTCTCTCTGCCAATCACCTCTCGTCTTTAACGTGTCCGTCTACCTCTGGGATGATGATAAAACCACTGAAGAAGGGGCTAAGTGGAAAAATAGAATGTGATTTGGGGATTCAGAGAGAATATCGATTACATTTGAAGTCTTTGTTAGAGTTACAGGTTAGTCATTGTCATTAGAAGAGACTGAATGACGAGCCGGGTTAGCTTCAAGCCACCTCTCATTTCATGTGGTACGGACTACATTAGTCTCCCAGGTTTAGATAGATTACATCAGGGTTAGGGTTAGACTATGTAGTTATCACAAGATGTGAATCACCCTCTTACAGGATTCAGATAAGAAAAGAAAAGGTACCTGGAAAGGCGGATAAAGGTAGAAATTTAAGGTTATTTTAATCACTCCAAATATGGACATTACATCATTTAAATCTTAATCCACCAGTAAAACCTGCAACATGACTGGAAACCTGTTACCAACTGTATCCATGGTAACTAGATTAACTCGGACAACTCAGCTAGATCATCAGAATCCCAGAATGTTTCCAGTGAATGTCTTCATCAGCGTCTCAGCTGGTGTGTAACTGTGATGGTCATGTGACCCTCCAGCTGGTCTACAGAGGTTTTCCAGCGTTTCTATCCGTCCAGGAGGTTTACAATCCAGACACAACATGTAGTGTTTATTCAGAGACTCTAGATGGTAAATCCACCATTATTTATCACATCTTCATTATATAAAGAAACATAAAATAGCTGTGGATTTGCAGGTGAGAACAAAGTTTCTCTAGCTGCGTTTCCATGACACCCAGGGATGTGCAAAGACTAAAAGTCATAATTTAAAAAAACCCTAATGGAAACATCTACATTTCGAAAAAAAAAAAAAAAGTCTGTTTTTACGCTTTTATGAGGTGTTTTTTCAGACGTTCCGCAACATGACTGGGGGGTGACCAGTTTATTTCCGGTAAAGATGGCGCGATGTGGAACAAATAGCGAATTACAGCATTTTAGTATATAAAATAAGGAAGAAAAACGTTAAAAAGCCGTAGCAAATCATTCACAGCAAGTAGAAAACTCCAAAATAATGCTACGTGGCTACCTTGCATAGCCGCGATTCTCGTAAAATCTCGTCACCCAAATGAGATTTTACGAGAACTCAGGCTTATGGGCTGGCCTATGGAAACTCCTGAAAATTACAATTGTTGTTTGTCGATACTTATAAAATTGCTTTTATTTCGCGAAAAAATGTAATTTACGCCTGTACTTTTGCAATATATTTCTATCTCAAAACGTATGAAAAACCACCTCATGAGTGTAAAAACGTTTTAACGATATTTGACACTTGTTTTGAAATGTAGGTGTTTCCATTAAACGTTTGGATTGTGATATTTAGTTGTTGCACAATTCCAGGTGTAATGGAAACAATTTATTACTGACATCATAAGCACTTTATAAATTTGTCTCCTGCAGGAGTAATGAAGAGGTGATGCGTCACATCTCAATCAGCATTCTGACAAATAACATTTCTATTTATGTTGACACTGGATGGAAAATGGAGCAGTTTAATGTCAATTTATCTTTATCAAGTAATGCTGATTAAATGTGGTTTCGCTGGAGAAACTATCCTTCCTAGCTGGTGTTAGCAATGCACCACTACCGGAGAAGTAGCTGCTGGGTTTTTGGAAGTCAAACTGAACTCAGAGCTCGTTTGTTTTTTGGGTTTGTAAGAAACTTTGTACAACATTTAATCACAACACAAACTTCTGTCCTGCATCTGAAATGATCCCATCCTTCATTTGTTCACGCTTTTCCTGCTGCGGGTGTTTGTGACATGCGATCAAGTCCAGCTGACCATTGGAAGCAAAACAACAGGTAACCATGGGAACCATGGTCATGCAACAACATAGACTGTATATAAAACATGGGCGGAGCCTCCGTGACGTCACCCGTAGGTTTCTGAAGAGCTGAATTGAAGCTCGGTGGGCGGTTCCTACCATCACCATTTTGGCAGGGCATGCGTGTCATCTCGCCCAGAAAATACAAATATGGGCAAAGAGGTGGAGCTGAGAGGGGGGCTGTGAGTGTCATGGTGGATGATTGACATCGAGCGAACTCCGAGCTTTCTGTAGCTAAGAGCTAACCGAGCTAACCCGGAGATAACAGGAGCTAACCAGCTAACGCAGGTAAGCGGGCTAAAGCTAAATCACGTTGTTAACTGTCTAAAAACCGCGGTTTTTAGACAGTTAACACAGTTGCCATTTTTATTGAACCTCTGGCAGCTGCCATAAGACAAAACCCAGAAATCAAAGGAATTCAAGCTAAAAATATTGAACATAAAATTAGTCTTTACGCAGATGACATTTTACTTTTCCTTAACAACTCACAAACAACACTTTCTCAAACAATCACACTAATTAATACATTCTCTTCAATATCAGACTATTCTATTAACTGGTTAAAGACTACAGCAATGCCCATTAACTGTGACTTTAAAAACATATCTAACACCACTATACAGTCAGGAAATATTAGTTATTTAGGTATAATAATCTCTCCCAGACTAACCGAACTAATAAAGTTAAATCATGATCAGCTAATAAAAACAGTAGAGGATGACCTCTCAAGGTGGAACCGCTTGCCCATATCACTTATGGGGAGGGTTTCCACTGTTAAAATGATGGTTTTACCAAAAGTTAATTACCTTTTCTCAATGGTTCCCATCAGACCATCCTCCACTTGGTTTAAATCACTAGACTCCCACATATCCAGATTTCTCTGGAAAAACAAGCCATCCCGCATTAGTCTAAAAACTTTACAACAGACCAAAGACAGAGGTGGGTTGGACCTGCCAAATTTTAATAAATATTTCTTATGTAATAGGCTGCAATGCATCTCCAAGTGGCTTAATCCAAGTTCTTTGGATGAGTCATGGCTGGATGTTGAGCAAGCATTGTGTGAGGATTTAGTCATCTCTGATTTACCATTCATCAGCTCAACTGTCAAGTCATATAAGTGTTTTAAAAGCATTAACATCAGCTCCAGTTTAACGGCTTGGTGGGAATTCCTGAAAGTAACCAAATCTGCACTTATTCCATGTAAGCTCACACCCATCTGGAACAATCCTGACTTCCTGCAAAACAAAAAGATGATAAACTTCCCTCGGTGGAAGAATAAAGGAGTAAAGCAGTTAGAACATATAATAGAAAATGGAAACTTTCTGCCATTTGATGCAATTTCTTCACGGTATGAATTCAGCAGCACCAAATTCTTAGAATACCACCAACTTAAATCTATCATAAGTAAGAAATACACCACTGATCAACTAAACTTACAGTTACCTATCAGGGTTGCAGAATTCCTAAATCTTAAGGCCCCGAAGCTACTATCCAAAATATACAGATTACTATTGAAGCTAGAAGATTCCATCTCTCTCCCAACTTCTAAATGGGAAGCAGACTTATCCAGCAACTTCAATCAAAATGAATGGTCACAAATCTGCTTAAACACATTCAAAATGACTAAGAATTCAAGCATGCAATTAATACAATTCAAAATTCTACACAGAACTCATTATACGGGACACAGGATGTTCAAGATGGGTCTGTTACACTCACATATCTGTTCACACTGTACTGACAACATGATTGACAGCTACTATCATGCCTTGTGGTCTTGTCCACCTGTCCAGAGATTCTGGCTCCAGGTATGTAAAGATCTGTCAGACTGGTTTAAATGTAATATCCCTGCAAACCCCAAACTGTGCCTATTGAGTCACTTAGGTGAAAATAACATAGGGTTTAATTTAGCAAAACCAATCCTCAGTAGCCTGTGCATTGCAAAGAAAACTATCCTTGTGAACTGGAAAAGCAAACAGAATCTGTGTATCCAGCAGTTTAGAAATCTGTTATTAGATTACATCAGCATGGAAATGATGTCTGCCTCCTCAAAGGATCAGTCAGTTGAATTTCACTCTCTCTGGTCTCCTGTGATCAACTCCATCACTTAGTGTAGGGGGGAGAGTGTGACCTCATCCCGCCCGGGGCTGGGGAGTGGCTGGGTGGCTCAGGTGGCTGTGGGTCTGGGGTGGACCCCTGGACGGGGATCTTGGCTGCTTCATTACTGGGGGGGCTAGGTTTCCAGACCTGGCGGGAGGCCTTGGGTTGATCAATGGTTGGAGTTGCCTTTTGGCGGTGGGGCGAGGTCGCTGGCGGGGGCTGGATCGGCGGGTATTGGCTCCGTGACGGGTGGCCGTGCCGCTGTGGGGTGGGCGGGGTGCGGGTCCTGGGCTCCGGTGACCGGGGCTGTCCCCTGCTTCTCGGGGATGGGGGGTCGGCCCTGCCGTGGGGGGGTTGGGCTGACCTGGACCTGCCGCTGCAGCGGGGGCGGGTCCGTGCCCTGGTGCCCGGCAGAGGGACCCGGGCCCAAGATAGTTGAGGATGGGGGGGTGCCTGTGTATATATGGGGTGTGTATGGAGGAGTGTAGTGGTACATGAATGTATGGGGGTAGGGGTGCGTGTATGTGGGAGTGTGTTGAGGCATGTATGTGTGGGGGTGTATGTATGAGGGAGTGCGGTGGTGTATATGCGGGGTGTGTATAGAGGATTGTAGCGGTACATGAAGGTATAGGGGGTGAGGGGTGTGTGTATGCGGGAGTGTGTGAGGGGTGTTGGGGTGGAGGTTTAGGGGATCGTGATAGTACATGAGTGTGTGGGGTGTAGGAAGTGTGTGGTGGTTTATATGTGGGGGGTTTATGGGGAGTGTAGTGGAGCATGAGTTTGTGGGGGGTAGGGTTGTGTGTAAGGGGGAGTGTGTTAGGGCATGTAGGTGTGGGGGTGGAGGTTTTGGGGCGTGTGATAGTACATGATTGTGTGGGGGGTTGGGGTTGTGAATGAGGGAGTGGGTGGTGTGTGTGTGTGTGTGTGTGTGTGTGTGTGTGTGTGTGTGTGGGAAGGGGTAAGGGCTTGTGTGTGGATAATCTGGTGTTAAATGCATGGGAGATAGGGGTGTGTATATAGAGGAGTATTGAGATGCATGTGTATGGGGGGTAGTGGCCCGTGTGTAGGGGGGAGTGGGGGGGTGCATGTGTATGTAGGTGTATAGGGGGGTGAAGGGTCATGATTATGAAGGGGGTAGGACTTCAGTGAGAGAAGTGGGGAGTTGTAGTGGTTTGTTCTAGGGTAGGTAGAATGAGAAGGGGTGTTTTGTGACGGGCAGGGAGGTGAGTGGGATGTAGGGTTTTGGAGGTGGACTAATCTTTTGGCCGTGTATCTGTTAGAATGGGTGTGTATGTGTATAGATGTATGTGTGTGTGTGTGTGTGTGTGTGTGTGTAGATGTGTGTGTATACCAGGCTGATGGTGAGGGGGTGTGAATGTGTTGGTGTGTAAAGGAGAAGGGAATGCAACGTGTCTCTGGGTGGGGGCGTCTCCTAGGGGTGTGGGGGCGGTGGGCCCTTGGTCTGTCTCTCCTTCTCCCGCCCCTCCTCTTCTTTGCCCCCCCCCCCCCCCCCCACTTTTGCATGTGGTTCGTTGGTGCCTTCTGGGGCCGGTGGCGGCTCCTTTATTGGGGTTGCTGAGGGCCCTGGTTGTTGGGGCAGCTGCCCTTGGCCTGTCCTGGCCTTCGGGGGCCCCGGGAATGGGGGACGTGCCTCGTGCCGCAGGTGGCTCATCTTCTTGAGGGAGGCGCGCTTCCCTCGGGACCTAAATCCCCGGACCCCCCTCCTTCCCTTCTTCCACCACACACAGGCAGGGCGTTGGGAGGTGGACACGTTGATCTGGATGGTGAGAGAGGCCATCAAGGTGGTTTCGATCGCTGCACCCAGCATCGGTTCACCTCCCAGTTTTAATTACACTTAGTCAACATAACACAAAAAACACACACTGACAACACATGGACATATTTTGGGGGGCGGGCCATGCAGTGTGCGGTGGGCGGGGCTGCTTTGGTGGTCCCGCTCCCAACATGATGTGGTTACTTCTTCCCAATTTTAATTGCAAACAACACACACTTCACAATCATTCATAAGCTGGGAGGGAGGGGGTGACAATGGGGTCCTGCCACGCCCCTATTTCTGGGGCTGTGCCGGAGGAGTTTGGGCGGGGGAGTGGTGCTGTTCTGGGGGCCTGGGTCTGGGCTGGCCTGGCGGGGGTGGGACTGCTGCTGGCCCTGGGTGGTGCTGGATCGGCTGCATGTGTGGAGTGGTGGGGGGGCATTGACAGGGGTGTGGGGTAGTTGTGGGGCCCTGATCGTGGCCCTCCTATCCCCTGCTCCCCCGGGGGTATCTCACAGGGGACACGTTGGGAAAGAAAGGTGAGGGCGTGCATGAGCCAATGGATGAAGTGGTGACTGAATGTTAGGGTAGAGGGGGGGTGGGGGGATCAGGGTGAAAGAATTTAGGAAAGTGGATGGCCGCTGGGATAGGAGGAAGGGGGGGTGTATGCAGATGGGTGGGGGTGCGTATGTTGGTGGTACAGGGAAGTGATGGGGTGGGTGTACAATGAGGACTGTGAATGTGGATAGAGGGGTGTAGGGAGGTGTGTGTGTGTGTAGAGTGGGGTATGCGTGTATGGAAGAATGGGTGATTATAGAGGGAGCAGGGATGTGTGTGTGAGGGGGTGTGTGTGTATAAAGAACGGGGGTAGTAGAGTGTGAGTTTGAGCGTGTGTAAGAGAATGGGTGTATAGGGTGTGTTTAAGGAGGAAGTGTGGATGCGTGTGGGTGTGGGTAGGTGGGTGGGTGCATGTGTGTGTGTGTGTGTGTGTGTGTGCGTGTGTGTGTGTGTGTGTGTGCACATGTGTGTGTGCGTATGTGTGTGTTTGTGTGCGTGGAGGGTCTTGGTGCTCGGGGAGCGCTGCTGGTGCACTGGGGTGCGGCCTGGCTGCCGCTCGGTGGCGGTCTGGGGATCCCAGCCCTCCGTCGGTGTGGGCTGGGCCCTCTGCCTGCGGGGGTGGGGGGTTGCTTCTGGGCTCTTGGGGCCGTGGGGCCCGCGCTCTGTCTGCCCTGGGTGGCCGGTGCCCGGCGGGGCCGGTCCTCGCTGGTCCGGGCCTGCTGGGGCCTGTTCCCCCTGACTGCGGGGGACTCTGGCTGGGACCCCCTTCTGCCTCCTCCTGGGTCGGTGCATGGCTGGCTCCGGGGTGGGGCGGTTGGGGTCTGCGCCTGGGGATGGCTGCCGATGGCCCTGGTCTCGGGGGTACTCCTGGCGTGCCTCTTGCCTTTGTGTGGGAGGGGTCACACTGGCATGATCACCTTTTCCGGAACACGTTCCACTCTGCATGTTCTGCATGTGATACAGTCACCGAGTCGTCTGCAGTTTTATTCACTAACAGCAGCTAGTTTTCTCATTTCTGTTTGTTTCTCATTTATATTTAACTTTTTAGATTCATAGTTTAGTTACTATGATCTAAAGTTGGCTTGTATGTGTATGTATATGTGTTAATACTGGCAAGTGCGTATATGTCTGTACGTATGTATGTGTGTGTATGTGTGTGCATAGAGGTGTGTGTGTATATGTATGTATGTGTATATGTATATGTGTACATATGTATATATATGTGTATATATATTTATATTATGTGTGTATACGTGTGTGTATATGTATGTGTATGTATGCGTGTGTATGTGTGTGTATATGTATGTGTGTGCCTGTATGTGTGTATGTGTACATCTGTAGGTTGTTTTCTTTCTTTTTGTTTTTGGGTTATTTTTTAGTTGTTGTTTTTTTCTCTCCCTTTTCTCTCCCTTTATCTCTTTCCCTTTTCTTATGAGGTGTTTCTTCTCCTTTCTCTTTCTGTCTTTTGTCTGTCCTCTCTGGTCCAGCAGTACAAATTCTACAATTCAAACAATACCAAATAAACATAGAAATAAAATAAAAATTCAGAAAGTCAAGGGGATCATTATATCTATAAAGCTTCCCTTGGCAGAGAAAATTTGCTCAGCAGAACACAGCATCCAGACCATCATTCTGCTTGCCTAAATGCTGGACAAGGCAAAAAAAAAAAAAAAAAAAATAAATAAAATAAAATAAAAACCGCGGTTGTTCTACGTTCTTCTGACTTGAAGCGGGAGATCGGGTACCTGTCAATCAAAAGGACACGCCCCTAAATATTCCGAATTTCAATATTAAATTACTTTTAAACGGGCGAGTTAGAAAAAAATTCACTCCCCCCACAGTTGTCATGAAGGTAAACCTGACCTATTAAACCTAAAATGGATTTTTGTACCAGACTGTAAACGTGTTTATTCCTGCAGTAAACATGTTTATTTCTGCTGTAAACATGTTTATTTCTGCTGTAAACATGTTTATTTCTGCTGTACATTTGTTTATTTCTGCTGTAAACATGTTTATTCCTGCTGTAAACATATTTATTTCTGCTGTAAACGTGTTTATTTCTGCTGTAAACATGTTTATTTCTGCTGTAAACATGTTTATTCCTGCTGTAAACATGTTTATTTCTGCTGTAAACATGTTTATTTCTGCTGTAAATGTGTTTATTTCTGCTGTAAACATGTTTATTTCTGCTGTAAACATGTTTATTCCTGCTGTAAACATGTTTAGTTCTGCTGTAAACATGTTTATTTCGGCTGTAAACATGTTTATTTCTGCTGTAAACATGTTTATTCCTGCTGTAAACATGTTTATTTCTGCTGTAAACATGTTTATTTCTGCTGTAAATGTGTTTATTTCTGCTGTACATTTGTTTATTTCTGCTGTAAACATGTTTATTTCTGCTGTAAACATGTTTATTCCTGCTGTAAACATATTTATTTCTGCTGTAAACGTGTTTATTTCTGCTGTAAACATGTTTATTTCTGCTGTAAACATGTTTATTTCTGCTGTAAACATGTTTATTCCTGCTGTAAACATGTTTATTTCTGCTGTAAACGTGTTTATTTCTGCTGTAAATGTGTTTATTTCTGCTGTAAACGTGTTTATTTCTGCTGTAAACATGTTTATTTCTGCTGTAAACGTGTTTATTCCTGCTGTAAACATGTTTATTTTTTGCACCAGGGGCTCTGTTTTGGAGCCCCTAGTGGATGAAGGGGGAACTGCAGTTTTATGTACTTCCACATCGGCTTCACTTTTAACCGCCGGAGGCTCCATACATCTTTCATACTTGGTCTATGTACAACAAGCGCTCAGATCATTAAAAATGAGTGAATGCTGCATTTAGTGTCAAATTTAAAATATAAGTTGCAACACAGTTGTCTAGGGGAGGGACCAGACCAAGTATGGCTCACAAGACCCCTATGATAAACACAAACTCGGGCAGAAATGTTCCCTTGCCTGGACGTGGGTTACCGGCACCTCCCTCTGGAGCCAAGCCTGGAGGTGGGGTACCTGACCGAGCGTCTGGTGGCCCGGCCTTTACCCATGGGGTCCGGTCGGGCTCAGCCCGAAAGGGTTACATGGGCCCCACCTCCCGTGGGCTCACCATCTGTGGGAGGAGCCGTAGGGGTCGGGTGCAATGTGAGCTGGGCGGCAGCAAGGGGCGGGGACCCTGGCGGTCCGATCCCCGGCTGCAGAAGCTGGCTCTAGGGATGTGGAATGTCACCTCTCTGGTGGGGAAGGAGCCTGAGCTTGTGCGCGAGGTTGAGCGGTTCCGACTAGATATAGTTGGACTCACCTCGACGCATGGCTTGGGCTCTGGAACCAGTACCCTCGAAAGGGGCTGGACTTTCTTCCACTCTGGAGTTGCTCATGGTGAGAGGCGCCGAGCAGGTGTGGGCATTCTCATCAGCCCCCAGCTTGGTGCCTGCACGTTGGGGTTTACCCCGGTGGATGAAAGGGTAGTTTCCCTCCGCCTCCGGGTGGGGGGACGGGTCCTGACTGTTGTCTGTGCTTATGCACCGAACAGCAGTTCAGAGTACCCACCCTTTCTGGAGTCCTTGGAGGGAGTGCTGGAGGGTGCTCCTTCTGGGGACTCCATTGTTCTGCTGGGGGACTTCAATGCTCACGTGGGCAATGACATTGAGACCTTGAGGAGAGTGATTGGGAGGCATGACCGCCCCCCCCCCCCCCCCCCCCCCCCCCCCCCCCCCCCCCCGAACCCGAAAGGTGTGTTGTTATTGGACTTCTGTGCTCGTCATGGATTGTCCATAACGAACACCATGTTCCAACATAAGAGTGTCCATATGTACACCTGGCATCAGGATTCCCTGGGCCGCAGTTCAATCATCGATTTTGTAGTCGTATCGTCGGACCTGCGGCCACATGCCTTGGACACTTCGGTGAAGAGGGGGGCGGAGCTGTCAACTGATCACCACCTGGTGGTGAGTTGGCTCAGATGGTGGGGGAGGAAGCTGGTCAGATCTGGCAGGCCCAAACGTGTTGTGAGGGTCTGCTGGGAACGTCTGGCTGAGTCCCCTGTCAGAGCGAGCTTCAACTCCCACCTTCAGCAGAGCTTCAACCATGTCCCGAGTGAGGCGGGGGACATTGAGTCCGAATGGGCTGTGTTCCGTGCCTCTATTGCTGAGGCGGCCAGCCAGAGCTGTGGCCGTAAGGTCGTTGGTGCCTGTCATGGCGGTAATCCCAGTACTCGTTGGTGGACACCAGCAGTGAGGGATGCCGTCAAGCTGAAGAAGGAGTCCTATCGGGCCTTCTTGGCCTGTGGGACTCTGGAGGCAGCTGATGGGTACTGACGGGCTAAGCCGCATGTGGCTTCGGCTGTTGCCGAGGCAAAAACTCGGGCATGGGAGGAGTTCGGCGAGGCCATGGAGAAAGACTTCCGGACGACTTCGAGGAGATTCTGGTCCACCATCCGACGGCTCAGGAGGGGGAAGCAGTGCTCTGTCAATACTGTGTACAGTGGAGGTGGGGAGCTGCTGACCTCAACTCGGGACGTTGTGGGTTGGTGGAAGGAATACTTCGAAGACCTCCTCAATCCTACCAACACGTCTTCCGATGAGAAAGCAGAGCTGGGGGACTCAGGGGTGGACTCTCCTATCTCTGGGGCTGAAGTCGCTGAGGTGGTCAAAAAGCTCCTTGGCGGCAAGGCCCCAGGGGTGGATGAGATCCGCCCGGAGTTCCTTAAGGCTCTGGATGCTGTGGGGCTGTCCTGGCTGACACGCCTCTGCAGCATCGCGTGGACATCGGGGACAGCACCGCTGGACTGGCAGACCGGGGTGGTGGTCCCCCTTTTTAAGAAGGGGGACCGGAGGGTGTGTTCCAATTACAGGGGAATCACACTCCTCAGCCTCCCTGGTAAGGTCTATTCAGGGGTCCTGGAGAGGAGGGTCCGCCGGATAGTCGAATCCCAGATTGAGGAGGAGCAGTGTGGTTTTCGTCCTGGTCGCGGAACAGTGGACCAGCTCTATACCCTCTTTGGGGTCCTGGAGGGGGCATGGGAGTTTGCCCAACCAGTCTACATGCGCTTTGTGGACCTGGAGTATGGGCTACCAGATCCCCTTGTGCAAGCTGTCCGGTCCCTGTACGACAGGTGTCAGAGCTTGGTCCGCACTGCCGGCAGTAAGTCATATTTTTTTCCGGTGAGGGTTGGACTCCGCCAAGGCTGCCCTTTATCACAGATTCTGTTCATAACTTATATGGACAGAATTTCTAGGTGCAGCCGAGGTGTTGAGAGGATCCGACTTGGTGGCCTCAGGATTAGGTCCCTGCTTTTTGCAGATGACGTGGTCCTGTTGGCTTCATCTGGTCGTGATCTCCAGCTCTCGCTTGAGCGATTCGCGGCCGAGTGTGAAGCGGCTGGGATGAGAATCAGCACCTCCAAATCTGAGACCATGGTCCTCAGCCGGAATAGGGTGGATTGCCCTCTCCGGGTCGGGAGTGAGGTCCTGCCTCAAGTGGAGGAGTTTAAATATTTCGGGATCTTGTTCACGAGTGAGGGAAGGATGGAGCGCGAGATCGACAGACGGATCGGTGCGGCGTCTGCAGTAATGCGGGCTCTGCGCCGGTCTGTCGTGGTGAAGAAGGAGCTGAGCCAGAAGGCGAAGCTCTCGATTTACCAGTCGATCTACGTTCCTACCCTCACCTATGGTCATGAGCTGTGGGTCGTGACCGAAAGAAGGAGATCTCGTATACAGGCGGCTGAAGTGGGTTTCCTCCGCAGGGTGGCCGGGCTCTCCCTTAGAGATAGGGTGAGGAGCTCGGTCATCCTGGAGGAGATCAAAGTAGAGCCGCTGCTCCTCCGCATCGAGAGGAACCAGTTGAGGTGGCTCGGGCATCTGGTCAGGATGCCTCCTGGACCTCCCTGGTGAGGTGTTCCAGGCACCTCCCTCTGGGAGGAGACCCCGGGGAAGACCCAGGACACGCTGGAGGGATTATATCTCTCGGCTGGCCTGGGAACGCCTCAAGAAGTTGCAACACAAGATGCCGATTTTTTTTTTTATGTTACTGAAGCGTAACTTTATCCAGGCTCAACAGTTTTTAGATGTTTTCCCTCCAGAAACCACCTGGAGGTTTAAGGCTTCTCTGATGAAACTGCGTATTGAGTAAATATACCTGAAGATTTTCATCAGCAGGATGTTGGGAGTTGTGGTGAAGGTGAACGGTTCGGCTGCAGAGGGAAGAGGAAAGGGCTTTGTGCTGAGGAAGGTGAACCGCTTTTTGGTTCCTGCTCAGCTCGGCCTTCGTACCTCAGACACGTTCGGATCACTTCCAGTGCTGCAGAGGCTTGACTTTAGAAGCTGACAGCGAGCATCTCTGCAGTTACAGCATCTGTAAGACACTTAAGTTCTTACAGTAAGAAGCTTTTGGATGGAGCCCAGATGAACTTTTCACTTGGTTATTTACATATGTGGATGCTCAGGAGGCGTTTTGGGGCACGGACGCTAACTGAGGGGCTTTTTTAACATAGTTTCTGCTATTTTAACATGTAAATGTCTGAACCGCTTAGACCACTAAAGGATTATAAATATGACTACATTTACATTTTATTGCACTGAAACACAAAGACTCTCAGTTTCTCTGAGTTTTGACTTTTGGAAACAAGACAGAAAAAAAAAGTTTTAAGCCACGCAGTGACGTTGGGATGCATTTCATTTTGTTGGAGAGAACGGCCAAAACCAGCCAAATTGCAATTTCACAGCCTGATTGGATGTCCTGGAGTCACAAAGAGGTGGCGTTTGCTACACAAGTCAGGTTTTGGTCCTGGTTTTACTGGCGGGAGACGCTGCAGATTCCTCTTCTGCTTCTGATTGATGGGTAGCGATAAACTGAAGACTGATTGTTCAGTAAATGTTGCATGGTGATAGTTGGGGCATAAAACACTCTTATCAACAATTTAGCAACTCTTTTCACAGCGTTTCTGTTCCATCCTGCATGACGTGGCAGTGGAGATTCACTTCACGCTAGAAAACGGATAAAAACACTAAAAGTCGCTGATTCAGCAAAGAAACACGGGAAGATGAAAAGATGGTCTTCTACTGGCTGGAGGGAGCTAACAGGTCCGGTAGGATGCAGGATGGAGGCTGGGTTATCTGTCACTAGGGGGCGCTGACGGGGACAAACGTTTGTCTTTAAAACTCCGAAGTAAAACAACATCATCAAACAACAATCATAAAAACAACATCTGTGTGTTCAGGAGATCCTCCTGGTGCTCAAAGTTAAAGAGGTTTTTTCACGTTTCTTTTGTCTGTGGCTGAGACCGCTGGTTCGAGGACGCATCGAGCCCCAAATCAACGGAAAGCTGCGACTTTTCGTCCGTTGGTGACGGAGCCTGCAAAGTGTTTCTGTTGTCATAGCAACACCAGGGCGCAGCAGCGTTTTCAGATCTCATGAAACACATCTGATCTGCTGCCGAAGCCTTCATGCAACCTGATGTGACAACGCCGATAGCAAGCCCGGGTTCAATCCCCGTTGATAGAAACGTAGAGGAAGGTGAATATTTCTTAAGAAGTAAAAGTGTTTTTTTTTCCACATTGAAGACACAAAGAGATCTGTTTATCTCCTACAAGAGTAAAATATCTGGTGATGCATCATAAATCAGAGGCTTTCAGTTGCATTTTGGGAAATAACATTTCTGATTCAGTTTTACCGTATAAAACCTGGAATCAGAGTATTTTAACGTCCATCTGTCATGTGAAACCACATCATGCTTACATGGGAGTGTTTGGGAATCCATCCTTCTTCCTTTGCTGATTTTCCTGTCCTCCAGTTTAGAAAGCTTTAATAAACTTCACGGATCGGACTGATGATGTAAAGCATGAACAAGGCTTTCTGTGTTCTGTGGAGTTTCTATATTTCCCACGACAAACTCCCAGGTCAGAAGGCCTTTGATTGGCCAGCTTATGTCCAGTCAACAGGAGGCAGGAAGGAGCTCAGAGACCCCTGGACTGTAATTGGCTTCTTACCGTCTGAGGAATCAAGCATAATGGAAGCAGGTCAGTCAGATTAGCTCAATAGATAGCCTACAGGATGGAAATGTCAAGGTATCTTTAGATGCTGGAGAAAAGCTTGATGCCCACATACTGGGGAGATGATGGCTGCACAGTCCACTGGGCAAATAACGAGTGTGCATGCGGCGTCCAGTTGTGTGTGGCCTTTAATTGGCTACTGGCATTCCTGCAGTGATTGGAGCTGCCTGCGAAACACAAGTCTAACATCGCAGACGTTGCAATTAGTGACAGGAATAATGTCAGCGAGGGGATAAAGTCCACGGCAGGAAAACCAGATGAAATGCAGGAAAACCAGGTGAAACCATAGACCGTGTATGAAAGATGGGCGGAGCCTCCGGCGGTTAAAAGTGAAGCCGATGCAGAAGTGCATAAAACTGCAGTTCCCCATTCATCCACTAGGGGCCTGGTAAAGAAAATATTTTCGGTTGAACAGGTCAGACTTACCTTCATGACAACTGTGGGTGGAGTAAATCTTTTTCTAACTCGCCTGTTTAGAGGCGTATCCTTTTGATTGACAGGTACCCGATCTCCCGCTTCAAGTCAGAAGAACTGAGAACAACCGCGGTTTTTAGCCGGTTAACAACGTGACTTAGCTTTAGTCCGCTTACCTCCGTTAGCTGGTTAGCTCCTGTTACCTCCGGGTTAGCTCGGTTAGCTCTTAGCTACAGAAAGCTAAGAGTTCGCTCGATGTCAATCATCCACCATGACGCTCACAGCCCCCCTCTCAGCTCCACCTCTTTGCCCATATTTGTATTTTCTGGGTGAGACGACACGCATGCCCCTGCCAAGATGGCGACGGTAGGAACCGCCCACCGAGCTTCAATTCAGCACTTCACAAACCTACGGGTGACGTTGCGGAGGCTCCGCCCATCTTTTTTATGCAGTCTATGGTTTAAACGCGTGAAAACCAGATAAAACACATGAAAAATGAAGAAAGAAAATGAAACTCATCTTATTTTTCCAGCTACACTGAGACATCAGATCAGAAATGCGTCGTGTGAATCAACCAATCACAACTGGCCACAGACACCACATTCAAACGCCAGTTATCCGTCGTTTTCAGAGGAATTTATTACAAGGTTGCACCCATTTTGTTCTCTCCTCTGCAGTCTACGTCTCAGCAGCCAAATTTAATTCCAGGCTTCACATCCTCGTGTTTGACATAATAATGAGGCCTTCTGTCAGTCATCCGGTGGATTCGCAAAGTCGGAGCAAAGAAGTTCCTTAAAGTGAAACTTCAGGTTCCTGAATGTCCCAGAAAGTCCTTGCTACTGCGTTGGCGTCGCGGCGGCAGACAAAGACGGTCAAAGCTGACGTAAAACCATGTGATGTTTGACGAACTTGGACGTATTCATGCGGTGTCTCTGGGTTGAGGAAAGTTCTGGAGAAACAGCTGATAGAAATCCAGGAACAAATGCGACACTTTGAATTTTCAGGCAGCTTTTTGGGCCACAAAAACAAGCTTTTGTACTTCTAAACCCAAAGGTAAAGCTGTCAGAGAAAATATTTAGCGCCGACGTTTGTTTCGTCTCAATGCAGTGGAAGCGCTGACACTCTGCATGGCAGCATTCAGGTCCCAGGTTGCATCTGTGGCCTTTCTGCCTGGAGCTTGTCTGCTTCCTCTGCTCCTCTGGACTCCTCTGATGCTGCAAAACATCCACATTATGTTAGGTGGTGCCGGTCCTCTGCTCCTCTGGACTCCTCTGATGCTGCAAAACATCCACATTATGTTAGGTGGTGCCGGCTGTAGATGTGAAGGTCTCTTCACTGCGACCAGAATGCCCAGAAACTCGGCCAGGAAGATCCCAACGTGTGTGTGTGTGCATTTTTAATCGTTATCACAGGTGTGTGCACGATGCAACATGAGAAGAGGCTGCAGGGACACATGTGACTGGATATTCAGTATTTAGGAGTTCTGACCTCCGTAAAATCCACGTTTGTTTGTATCCTGCAAATCTGGAACTTCTGGACAGTCTGCAGATGTAAATAAGTCCATGTATGTGCATAATGACTGTAACTCCAGCGAACCCTTCCAAGGCGGCTGCTGTGGTTTGGTTTCTTGGTGTTTGCAGAAACCCGGCTGACTTATCGGCTGAAGTCTTCTGCACAGGACCGCACCGGGGGAAGCAGTAGGTTGCTGAATAGTCACCTTTTCATTTCCCTCTGCTGGCCTCGCCGTCCCCGGCTCCTGGATCACCGCCCAGATCAGGAGCCGGCGTCTGCAGGGATGCAGCTCGCGCCTGCTTCTCGGAGCGCCGCAGCAAACGTTACTCAGCTCGGCGGAGTCACAGCCGAACCCTGCATGAGGAGAAGTTCTGCAACATTCATGTGTGTAAACATCCCGAGGAGGGAAAGGCCGCTCCTCATCCTGTTCCACCTCGCTGCAAAGCGTATCGATCGGGGGAGTGGGCTGCTCACTAAGCAGCGCTTCCTCTCCAGGTAAATGACTATTGACGGCTCCTTCATGCATATTTAATGTCCGCAGTGTCAGGAGGCCGCTCGACATCTGCATGTGTGTGTGTGTGCGTGTGTGTGTGTGCGCGCGTGCGCGTGTGTGTGTGTGTGTGTCCCGGCGAGGACAGATCTCTGCAGGATGTGTGTTCTCCCACACATCCTGCAGTCTCACACCTGTGTGTGTGTGTGTGTGTGTGTGTGTGTGTGTGTGTGTGCGTGTGCGTGTGCGTGTGTGCGTCTGTGTGTGTGCGTGTGTGTGTGCGTGTGTGTGAGGTGACTTTCCGGATGTACAAGGTCTCGGTCGGCCCCCAGCATGTCGTGGCGCTGAGGGGATTTTCTGCTTCCTGGAAACCAGTTTTCTTCTTTTCACAACTATAATCTTTTTGTTTTTCTCTCTTCAGTCTTCTGCTTTCTGTCCGTTGTTCGCCGCTCGCTCTCTCCTTCCCTCCTCTCGTTGTTCCAGATGAATCTGATCTTCTCCGTGTTCTGCTGTTGCCATCGGCGACGGCGGATGCGATAGTCATCTCTGCCGTGAGATTCCATCTCGCTGCTCGCTGCCGAACCAGGAGATGGTTTACTGATACGTTGGAAGGGAGGTGTATTCTGTTTGGATTGTCCCTCGGCTAACCAGGCAACTCGGGGATTCACGGCTCTTTTCAGCCATAACTTGCTGAAGGCTCTTTGCTCAGAAAACTCTCTGAACTGTGAGCAGGCTTTTATTTTCTGAAACAATTGCAGGCAGCGCCACAAGCTGTCAGGAACGAGTCTGCTGCACAGAGAAGTTCATCCAGTCCCACAATTAAACTCTAGAAACCCAAACCTGTCACGATCTGCCGCTTTTCTTCCTCGTCTGGTCTTTTTTACTTCTGTCTTGTTTCCTGTTTTATTTTGTAGTTTTTCCTGTTTGCTTCAGTCCCACAGTTTGGTCTCACTTTGTCGTCTACAGCGCCATAAATCCATCTCACAGACCTGAATGCCACAAACACACCAGTTCTTCATCAGCTCCACCTGGTCAAAAGCTGTTGGAACTAATGGGGTTTTAGTGACTTTGAATGTAGCATGTTGTTGGTCTGAGTATGTCTAGTGGTCTGAAGGTCTTTTCTTGTCCCACTTTGGTCCCCTTAGTACCAGCATGACCTGGTTTAACCTCCACAGCCTACCTGCTGACCATGTCCATCCCTACACTGAGCACAGTGTAGCATCTTCTGATGGAAACTTCCAGCAGCGTAACATCTACATCCATCTTTGGAATGTGGTGGAACCATAGACTGTATATAAAAGATGGGCGGAGCCTCCGTGACGTCACCCGTAGGTTTCTGAAGAGCTGAACTGGAGCTCGGTGGGCGGTTCCTACCATCACCATCTTGCCAGGGGCATGCGTGTCGTCTCGCCCGGAAAATACAAATATGTGCGAAGAGGTGGAGCTGAGAGGGGGGCTGTGAGCGTCATGGTGGATGATTGACATCGAGCTTTCTGTAGCTAAATCACGTTGTTAACCGGCTAAAAACCGTGGTTGTTCCACGTTCTTCTGACTTGAAGCGGGAGATCGGGTACCTGTCAATCAAAAGGACACGCCCCTAAATATGCCAAACTTTGAGATTGAATTTCTTTTACGTGTTTATTTCTGCTGTAAACATGTTTATTTCTGCTGTAAACATGTTTATTCCTGCTGTAAACGTGTTTGTTCCTGCTGTAAACATGGTTATTTCTGCTGTAAACATGTTTATTCCTGCTGTAAACATGTTTATTTCTGCTGTAAACGTGTTTATTCCTGCTGTAAACATGTTTATTCCTGCTGTAAACATGGTTATTTCTGCTGTAAACATGTTTATTTCTGCTGTAAACGTGTTTATTCCTGCTGTAAACGTGTTTATTTCTGCTGTAAACGTGTTTATTTCTGCTGTAAACGTGTTTATTCCTGCTGTAAACATGGTTATTTCTGCTGTAAACGTGTTTATTCCTGCTGTAAACATGTTTATTTTTGCTGTAAACGTGTTTATTCCTGCTGTAAACATGTTTATTTCTGCTGTAAACATGTTTATTCCTGCTGTAAACATGTTTATTTCTGCTGTAAACATGTTTATTCCTGCTGTAAACATGTTTATTTCTGCTGTAAACGTGTTTATTCCTGCTGTAAACATGTTTATTTCTGCTGTAAACGTGTTTATTTCTGCTGTAAACATGTTTATTTCTGCTGTAAACGTGTTTATTCCTGCTGTAAACATGTTTATTTCTGCTGTAAACATGTTTATTCCTGCTGTAAACATGTTTATTTCTGCTGTAAACGTGTTTATTTGTGCTGTAAACATGTTTATTTGTGCTGTAAACATGTTTATTTCTGCTGTGAACATGTTTATTTCTGCTGTAAACATGTTTATTTCTGCTGTAAACATGTTTATTCCTGCTGTAAACGTGTTTATTTCTGCTGTAAACGTGTTTATTTCTACTGTAAACATGTTTATTTCTGCTGTAAACATGTTTATTTCTGCTGTAAACATGTTTATTTCTGCTGTAAACGTGTTTATTTCTACTGTAAACATGTTTATTTCTGCTGTAAACATGTTTATTTCTGCTGTAAACATGTTTATTCCTGCTGTAAACATATTTATTTCTGCTGTAAACATGTTTATTCCTGCTGTAAACATATTTATTTCTGCTGTAAACATGTTTATTTCTGCTGTAAACATGTTTATTCCTGCTGTGAAGTTGGTCTTTTTAACATGGGAGTCTATGGGGATTCGCTCTGTTTTGCAGCCCCTAGTGGATGAAGGGGGAACTGCATGTTTATACACTTCCACATAGGCTTCACTTTTAACCGCCGGAGGTTGCTGCTTGGGTGGAACGGGAGATTGTCATCATGATGTGGTGGACCGGTGGATTCTGAGCTTCTGATCCTGCTTGAGGTCTTGCAGCGTCTCCTTTTCTCTTTCAAAGAGAATCAAACTGAATATTTTAGTTCAGAATCGCTGAAACCTTTTGTGAGCCTTAATGTCGGATCTGATGCAGCATCACTGTTTACAGAGATGCCACTGTTGTGTTGAAAATGGTCCTGTTCGACCGTAGACGAGCTCAGTGAGCCGTTTGGGACGCAGCAACGAGACTGAAGTTAAACCCTCTCAGCGGCCTGGAAAGCCAGAAGATGGACATGATGAGTCACATGTCCAGCGCTGCATTTGGGTTCCTTCTGGAAACTAAAGTCCTGGTCAACTTCTTCCTACGTAGAATCAGCCACGTCTGACTGAGCTCTCCCTCCCACCACCTGGAAGCAGAGGGTCTGGTCCCACCCGTCCTCTCATCCAGGGAGCGAGGAAATGAAGCGCACCCAAAGTCCAGCAGTTTGGATCAACTAAACTCCCAGTTTGACCTCACACACATCTTCCTCTGAATGCTCTTTCTGGGTCCTCCATTTCAGTCTGCTTCCTCCTGGTCACCCTCCTCATCCTCATTATAAACACACACACACACACACACACAGGGGAGGGATGTCAGTCAAGATGGATGTTTAGGTTGAACTGAAATCCCACATGGCAGCTTGTGTGTGGAGAGCTGATCTCATGGGCCGTGCCACAGAATTTGGCACCGTTCAGCTCTGCTACATCCGGTTGCCTATCAAGATGTTTAAAGTTTGCTCATGTACTCCCTCTTACACACACACACACACACACACACACATCTTCATCCTGCTGGTGAACGGCTCAGAATCTCCTCCAACAGGTATTATTATGGAAACACATGGAGCAGAACTGCGATCGCTGTTTATTTTCTGACCCCTGCAGCCTTCGTTCAGGAAGGTTTCCATTAGGATGAGTGTGTAAACTGGTGATGTGCAGCCTGGGCCGGCTGCTGGCTGTGTCCCCCCGCGCCCACCGGATGCCCTGCGGGAACGACATGCAGCCAGGCCGTCCTCTGCTGATAATCTCACCACGCTGGATGCGATATGAGCGATGTGTAGCATGTTGCAGATCTTGTCTGATTTCACTGCAGAAATCTGTCATTTTGCACATCTAATCTCGCTCATTCATAAATGATTTAAACGCCACTTGCTGTGTGTCAGCGCTGATTTGACAGCTTCGCTCTCACCATACTGCCCACACATCCAGTAAGCCATGCAAAGGCTCCGAACCACACATCCTCACATGCAACACTTTTGTAACACCCGCCTCTTCCTCCGTGTGCCTTCACACACACACACACACATGCATTGAGTCTAAACCTTGATGACGGGGTCTTTTCCTATCTGATTGGAAGTGCAGTGTCGGCAACTCTTCTTCTGTCCTTCACAGAGAACCTCTCGCTCCTTTCCTCTCTTTTCCCCCGTGCACCTCTTCCTCTCTTTAACAGTTTCCACGGCGTTTTCCTCCTCTGACAATTACCTTCTTCACTTGTGCCAGACAAAGCAGAAGTTCGACTTCTGCTTAAAATGTCTCTAATAAAGGAGCCGGCTGCCGCTGGAGGGACTGGAATTTAAAAGTTTTTCTGGTGACGTGTCTCTGCCGCCTGCTCATGTGGTGGGAAATTACAGGATGTCATCTGACGGAGCTCACATGGAGCGCCCTGACACGGTACGCCTCGGCTCTCCAATGACATTTAAGCAGGTAGTTGGCGCTCGCGTGGCGTGATGGCATCAGGGTAAAGTCACTGCCTGTTTTTATTGCCTCGTGAGGTTGGATGCTAAGAGAGGAAAGGTTCAGCTGCACCCCATTTGAAAAAACAAATTGCATGATATGGATTTGTTGTGAGGTAAAGGCTGAAGTTAAATAAAATCTGTTTTCTTGTCTGAAGTGGTGAACGCTCTGGGCAGTCCTGGAAGGCCTCTACTGGCTGTACTGGTTGAAGTTTAACCCTAAAAACTCCACTAGATCACTGGCGATCGCTACCATGTTGCTAAGAGACCTTATTTAGACCTGGAAATGATGAAGCAACGTCCCGTCAAACATCAGAGGTGTGTCTCATGATGCGTGTAACCAGGTGGTGGAAGAAAAGAGCAGAATATGTGGTGTAGAAATAGTTTGTAAAATCCACTTTATCTAATATTGCTGGTGAGACAAATCGAGAAGTTTAATCCCGATTGTGAACAGCAGGGGGGCTATACATGTATTAGGACAGGTGATATCCTGGTTTAAGGTGCTCATGGGAAAATAAATCCAGGAAGTACTCTGGGAGGGGGAGATAGCACGTGCCAATTGTTAACCATCCTATACTATTTGTAATCTGCACAATCCTGTTTTATAATGACTGAGTTTTGTTAAATATATTGATTTTAATCTATATTTTGTGTCGTTGCAGTACTAGGAATGTTGATGCTAATAAGAGAGCAGAACATGTGTGTTGGATGTCATTGCATGTGCTAGGTAGGACACTTTTATTTGGTTTTAAGTGCTGTTTTGAAATTTTGCAAAAGATGGTTTGATATGAAGATAGATTTTTTTATGTTTGCACAGCAATTGTATCATATGATAACGAGGCAGTGTGGTGATTATTCTTTTTTTTAAATTTGTCCATTTAGGTGTCACTGCCGTATTGTAATACCAATTAGTACCCATATTTCATATTTTCTGGTGTGTCACGTTTTTCACATATTGGGAAACATCTGGCATTAAATGTGCCTAAAGTTTGTTGGTGGATTCTTTTTGTTTGTTAGTGTTCAAATGCACTGGCAATAAAAATACGGGGGATCAAGACCTCCACAAAGACGAGCTGTATTTGAAGCTTTGTGTGTTCCTTTTTTTACCCCGGCTTCATGCGAGTGCACTGGCATGCTCGTCCTCACCGGCTGAGAACAAAATTCTCCTTCCCGCCAAAGATATCGGCCTGCTTTTATTGCAAATATGAATTTCCTGCTTGTGATTTTACTTTCTTTTGTTTATTCCACATGTAAACTACGTTTAGCTAACCTGAGTTCTTTGCAGTTGTTTTTAGCTAAAAAAAGTTTTAAAAAAGTCAAACCCTCTGTAGGCCATTTGCCAATCACATAACGGCAGCCAAGCTAACGGCAGCCAAGCTAACGGCAGTGAGCAGCTGGTAGCATTTAGAAGCCAGGTCATCTGCTGTTGAAAGAGCAAAATAATGCTGACAAAAGACGGTCAGGTTTGGACCGACATTTACCGGAATAAAGGAAAAAAAAGTCCAAATGAACTATAATGTTGCTCCAAGTCTGCGAAAGCAACTCTTTGACCATCTATAGCCAAATGCTTGTTTTTAAATACTGCTTCTGGGGGCAGTGAGCGTCACCTAGAAAGGACAGAGCGCTGCCCAAATACGTCTGCGTGGGGTGTTTGTTCATATAGAACTGGTCTGTTTGAACAATATGTGGCCTGAAGTCGCTCTGAAAGCATCTGCATGTTGTTTGCTAAAGCAGTTTCCATAAACTATGTAAAGCTGAGACAAATCATGTTTTTCTTGTAAGCCTGACAAAATGAAATCATTGCAAATGTGCAACAAACTTCTTCTGGCTTTTGTCCCTTTTATTTCTTTTTATTAAACTAGTTTATTTAAGTTATTTACCTGCTTTTAATTCCTCTTATTGAAATAAATATACTATAAAATCCTCGAAGCGCTAACAGAGCTAACCCAGAGCTAACCAGCTAATGGACGTAAGGAAGCTAAAGCTGTTAACTGGCTAATAACCGCGGTTGTTCTACTTTCTCATTACTTGAAGCGGGAGGTCGGGTGCCTGTCAATCAAAAGGACACGCCCCTAAATTTGCCGAACTTTGAGATGAAATAACTTTCTTTTTAGTTTTAGGCATGAAACGTGGACCGTCTGATCATGTGATCCCACTTCGGAGCAGACCTGACTGTGTTTGAGGCGGGGATGCATCCAGAAAGAGTTTATAAAAATAACCCAGTGACACTTTTCTGTTCCGAACAACATTTATTCCACAAACAGCAACGACTTTTCATTTAAATGTGAATATTTGTCTCCACAGTTGTCTCATTTCTTCTTCTGTGAACGGTAACCGCTTTGGACAAGTCACTGCGTCCTCCAGCTCACCGTTAAGACAAGCTTGTCTCTCCTCGTCCGTCTTCCTCCTTATCACTCTCTCCTCCTCTTGCTCATTCTGTCGTTCCTCCTGCCACTCTTTCCATCTTCTCATCTGTCTTTCCAAGGAAAGCCCCCTGTCTGTCATCTCCTTTTCTCTCTTCCACCCCCCGTTCTGCTGACAAGTCATACACCTCTGGATTGGCATTCGACTCTTCTCCATTATTTCTTTTCTTCTTCTTGTGGGTTTTTCATCTCATTCCTTCAGATGATGGACATTTTCTGACACATTTGGTCTGGTAATCAGCGTTGTGTTGGACGTGCAGTCATGATTCACTCAGCCATCATCATAGATTATGTTTTCCTGATGGCAGTGTTACGAGCCCCCCCATCAGCGGCGCGACGCTCTCTGCATTACTCAGACTGACAGGCAGCATTTACAGCAGCAGAGCTGCAGTCCAGGTAGGGAAAATGTTGAACACAGTTCTGTTCTCACCTATAAGGATCAGACTTTCATGCTTTCAGGGCCTTCAGATCATGATAATTTGAAGCGATGTGCTTTTCCTGAGCAAACTGTAGCTGCACATGTTTCTTTTAACCTTCATTTGCAGAATTTTTCTTTCTTTCTCCCCCATCTGCTCAACCTTGAGGGGCCATGAGCGTGAGTTCGCCAGGCTTTTATTATTTGTCTGGTCCCCAGGATGCCGCTTGGCGTCCGTCAGTGCCTGAAAGGTCTCTGATGGGTGTAGCTGGTAGCTGAAAGAGAGCTGCACTCAGATATACGGTGGTACAGGAACCGGAGAGGATGAAAAACAGAATGCAGGCACAAGAAGTAGTCCGAACCTGTTTGGTTTTTATATGTACAACATATTATTTATGTCTTTGGAATCTGGCTCTTTTGTTAACGTTACATATTTTCCATATGATGCTGTTTTGGTAACCATGGCGACTCCTGGGAATAATTGGTCAAGAACTCATGGAATCACATTGTGCTTCCATGGGGCAGACTGTGCTGGATGAAAGCTAAAAATCCTGCAAAATTACTGCAGAAGCAGCCAGTGTTTCCTCCAGTTTGAGGCAAGTTAAACTGGTTCTGTCCCACAGTGATTATTTCAGGATTTTCTGTATGAAGCATTTCAGAGCATAAAAACATCAAACTGTCCTGATTTCTGGAACAGACGTTTAAATGTCAAAACATAATTACGTTCTAAGCGGTCGCTCCTCCGCATCAAGGTGGTGATGTTCTGTGTAAAACACAGTCGCAGCGGCAGGTACGAGAGCTGGATGGCAAACCGACATACTGGGTGGACTGGGTAGCAAACAGTGGTTTACAGGCAGGTTGTGTGTACGCAACGTTTAGCGTGTACGCAACGTTAGACGTGTACGCAATGTTAGACGTGTACGCAATGTTAGACGTGTACGCAACGTTTAGCGTGTACGTTGTGTACACAACGTTAGGCGTGTACACAACGTTAGACGTGTACGCAATGTTAGACGTGTACGCAATGTTTAGCGTGTACGCAACGTTTAGCGTGTACGTTGTGTACACAACGTTAGGTGTGTACGCAACGTTAGGCGTGTACGCAACGTTAGACGTGTACGCAACGTTAGGCGTGTACGCAACGTTAGGCGTGTACGCAACGTTTAGCGTGTACACAACGTTAGACGTGTACACAACGTTAGGCGTGTACACAACGTTAGGCGTGTACACAACGTTAGGCGTGTACGCAACATTTAGCGTGTACGCAACGTTAGACGTGTACGCAATGTTAGACGTGTACGCAATGTTAGACGTGTACGCAATGTTTAGCGTGTACGCAACGTTTAGCGTGTACGTTGTGTACACAACGTTAGGCGTGTACACAACGTTAGGCATGTACGCAACGTTTAGCGTGTACACAACGTTAGACGCGTACGCAACGTTAGGCGTGTACGCAACGTTAGGCGTGTACGCAACGTTAGGCGTGTACGCAACGTTTAGCGTGTACGCAACGTTTAGCGTGTACGCAACGTATAGCGTGTACGCAACGTTAGGCGTGTACGCAACGTTAGGCGTGTACACGACGTTTGGCGTGTAAACGACGGGGGGGGGGGTGCGCGGACCCGCATCCCGCAGCTCATTTCCACCCATACCAAGTAATCAGCCAAACATTTGTCACCAGCATATGAAGCCTTTTGCAGTGTGTGAACGTGTGTGTGTGACGACGCTGCACATTAATAACGCTGCATAAAATCAAAGTTATGCAAATTTTCTTTCTGCAATCGTGAAGAATCCTTTTAAAGATGCAGCATCCGATCAAACATCCAGCCAGTGGCGTCCTGCGTGGAGCTGCTGACAAACAGGCGGAAGAGAATCCATCCTGTTTCTGCCGCGTATCCGGTGGGGGGTCACCGGGGCCAGCTCTGCATGGGGGGGGGGGGGCAAGGTGTTCCCAGGCCAGCTGAGGGATGGATTCCCTCCAGCGTGTCCTGGGTCTCCTCCTGGGACGGACCCGGAACACCTCACTGATCCGCCTGTCCATCTCAAGCTCCATCCTTCACAGCTGTGAATCTCAGCTCCAGCAGCAAAGTTTACTCCACAAACTGTCAGTCAGCCAATCATACGGCGGCTTAAAGCCACACGAGGTTATTATCATAATTCTGACTTGTTTAAATGTTAAAGTTAAAAGAAGGAAAGAAATCAATGAGACATGACCTTTTTCTGATACGCTGTCCTCAAACCTGCTTATTTTACCTTTCAGATGCCTTTCCTGCCCCCCCCCTCCCACACTTTGCCCACCCAGCTTCTCTAATTGGATCACTTGTCACAGTAATTCCATTAAGTGTGTTTCCAGACAAACAGGCTTGGCTGGTAATGAGTGCTTGACTTATTAAACATTCTCACTGCCGGCTGCATTCGTCTCATTAAATAACAATGATAGTTTGCGTAGCGCTTGGCCTGACAGAATGTTGCAGCGGGGTAAATGTTATGTATGGCTCAGCGCGATGATTTCATCTAAATGTGGATCAATTAGCTGGATGGGATGTCGGGTGAATTTCCCATCCGGTGTGAAAAAGGCACGACAGGAAGGATGAAAACAATCTGCTGCGTGACCCCTTTGGCTGAAAGGGGGTTTAAAGCGACCTGGCTCCCCGTTCAGCTGCCAGGTCAGCGTCTTGCCCAGTAAAACTGTGCCTTCAGATGAAGTTTAGGTCCTGAAACGTTTAATATGAAAAATGGACTTTTGGAAAGCTGAAGGAAGCAGCGTGTCAGCAGCGATGTGTTTGTTTGTGTGTTCGGGGTGACTGTGGGCGAAGCAGCAGGTAACCAAGGTGACCGGACCGGGGCGAGGTTGCCAGGTTTAGTGGAACAGCGTCCCAGACTTCAGAAGGACAGACACCAGCATCCTGGTGTGGGGAACCCACCGTCGGCTAGCACATGCCAGATCTTTACACACACTGTGTGTTCACGTCCTCGTCTTTACAAAAGCTGCGTCTTCCACATCCTTTCCACTTTTCATGACTTTTAAACCAAATCGGAACTTTTAGAGAAAAACTTTGTAGGATTAAAGGGAAAAAACACAAAGTTACGACTGCTGGACTTCCAGAGCTCCAGCAGACCTCCACGTGTACTGGTTCACTGGTCTGTACTGGTCCCTCAGTGTGTACTGGTCCCTCAGTGTGTACTGGTCCCTCAGTGTGTACTGGTCCCTCTGTGTGTACTGGTCCCTCAGTGTGTACTGGTCCCTCGGTCTGTACTGGTCCCTCGGTGTGTACTGGTCCCTCTGTGTGTACTGGTCCCTCTGTGTGTACTGGTCCCTCTGTGTGTACTGGTCCCTCTGTGTGTACTGGTCCCTCTGTGTGTACTGGTCCCTCGGCCTGTACTGGTCCCTCTGTGTGTACTGGTCCCTCTGTGTGTACTGGTCCCTCTGCGTGTACTGGTCCCTCGGTCTGTACTGGTCCCTCTGTGTGTACTGGTCCCTCTGTGTGTACTGGTCCCTCGGTGTGTACTGGTCCCTCTGTGTGTACTGGTCCCTCTGTGTGTACTGGTCCCTCTGTGTGTACTGGTCCCTCAGTGTGTACTGGTCCCTCTGTGTGTACTGGTCCCTCTGTGTGTACTGGTCCCTCTGTGTGTACTGGTCCCTCTGTGTGTACTGGTCCCTCTGTGTGTACTGGTCCCTCTGTGTGTACTGGTCCCTCGGCCTGTACTGGTCCCTCTGTGTGTACTGGTCCCTCTGTGTGTACTGGTCCCTCTGCGTGTACTGGTCCCTCGGCCTGTACTGGTCCCTCTGTGTGTACTGGTCCCTCGGCGTGTACTGGTCCCTCTGTGTGTACTGGTCCCTCGGCGTGTACTGGTCCCTCTGTGTGTACTGGTCCCTCGGCCTGTACTGGTCCCTCTGTGTGTACTGGTCCCTCGGCGTGTACTGGTCCCTCGGCGTGTACTGGTCCCTCGGCCTGTACTGGTCCCTCGGTCTGTACTGGTCCCTCGGCCTGTACTGGTCCCTCTGTGTGTACTGGTCCCTCTGCGTGTACTGGTCCCTCGGCCTGTACTGGTCCCTCTGTGTGTACTGGTCCCTCTGCGTGTACTGGTCCCTCGGTCTGTACTGGTCCCTCGGCCTGTACTGGTCCCTCGGCCTGTACTGGTCCCTCGGTCTGTACTGGTCCCTCGGTCTGTACTGGTCCCTCTGTGTGTACTGGTCCCTCTGTGTGTACTGGTCCCTCAGTGTGTACTGGTCCCTCAGTGTGTACTGGTCCCTCGGTCTGTACTGGTCCCTCGGCGTGTACTGGTCCCTCGGCCTGTACTGGTCCCTCGGCGTGTACTGGTCCCTCGGCCTGTACTGGTCCCTCGGCGTGTACTGGTCCCTCGGCGTGTACTGGTCCCTCGGTGTGTACTGGTCCCTCGGCCTGTACTGGTCCCTCGGCCTGTACTGGTCCCTCGGCCTGTACTGGTCCCTCGGCCTGTACTGGTCCCTCGGCGTGTACTGGTCCCTCGGTGTGTACTGGTCCCTCGGTCTGTACTGGTCCCTCGGTCTGTACTGGTCCCTCGGTGTGTACTGGTCCCTCGGCCTGTACTGGTCCCTCGGCCTGTACTGGTCCCTCGGCGTGTACTGGTCCCTCGGCCTGTACTGGTCCCTCGGTCTGTACTGGTCCCTCGGCCTGTACTGGTCCCTCGGCGTGTACTGGTCCCTCGGTGTGTACTGGTCCCTCGATATGTACTGGTCCCTCGGCCTGTACTGGTCCCTCGGTGTGTACTGGTCCCTCGGCCTGTACTGGTCCCTCGGTGTGTACTGGTCCCTCGGCCTGTACTGGTCCCTCAGTGTGTACTGGTCCCTCGGCCTGTACTGGTCCCTCAGTGTGTACTGGTCCCTCGGCCTGTACTGGTCCCTCAGTGTGTACTGGTCCCTCGATATGTACTGGTCCCTCGGCCTGTACTGGTCCCTCGGTGTGTACTGGTCCCTCGGCCTGTACTGGTCCCTCGGCCTGTACTGGTCCCTCAGTGTGTACTGGTCCCTCGGCCTGTACTGGTCCCTCAGTGTGTACTGGTCCCTCGGCCTGTACTGGTCCCTCAGTGTGTACTGGTCCCTCGATATGTACTGGTCCCTCGGCCTGTACTGGTCCCTCAGTGTGTACTGGTCCCTCAGTGTGTACTGGTCCCTCAGTGTGTACTGGTCCCTCTGTGTGTACTGGTCCCTCAGTGTGTACTGGTCCCTCGGTCTGTACTGGTCCCTCGGTGTGTACTGGTCCCTCTGTGTGTACTGGTCCCTCTGTGTGTACTGGTCCCTCTGTGTGTACTGGTCCCTCTGTGTGTACTGGTCCCTCTGTGTGTACTGGTCCCTCGGCCTGTACTGGTCCCTCTGTGTGTACTGGTCCCTCTGTGTGTACTGGTCCCTCTGCGTGTACTGGTCCCTCGGTCTGTACTGGTCCCTCTGTGTGTACTGGTCCCTCTGTGTGTACTGGTCCCTCGGTGTGTACTGGTCCCTCTGTGTGTACTGGTCCCTCTGTGTGTACTGGTCCCTCTGTGTGTACTGGTCCCTCAGTGTGTACTGGTCCCTCTGTGTGTACTGGTCCCTCTGTGTGTACTGGTCCCTCTGTGTGTACTGGTCCCTCTGTGTGTACTGGTCCCTCTGTGTGTACTGGTCCCTCTGTGTGTACTGGTCCCTCGGCCTGTACTGGTCCCTCTGTGTGTACTGGTCCCTCTGTGTGTACTGGTCCCTCTGCGTGTACTGGTCCCTCGGCCTGTACTGGTCCCTCTGTGTGTACTGGTCCCTCGGCGTGTACTGGTCCCTCTGTGTGTACTGGTCCCTCGGCGTGTACTGGTCCCTCTGCGTGTACTGGTCCCTCGGTCTGTACTGGTCCCTCGGCCTGTACTGGTCCCTCTGTGTGTACTGGTCCCTCTGCGTGTACTGGTCCCTCGGCCTGTACTGGTCCCTCTGTGTGTACTGGTCCCTCTGCGTGTACTGGTCCCTCGGTCTGTACTGGTCCCTCGGCCTGTACTGGTCCCTCGGCCTGTACTGGTCCCTCGGTCTGTACTGGTCCCTCGGTCTGTACTGGTCCCTCTGTGTGTACTGGTCCCTCTGTGTGTACTGGTCCCTCAGTGTGTACTGGTCCCTCAGTGTGTACTGGTCCCTCGGTCTGTACTGGTCCCTCGGCGTGTACTGGTCCCTCGGCCTGTACTGGTCCCTCGGCGTGTACTGGTCCCTCGGCCTGTACTGGTCCCTCGGCGTGTACTGGTCCCTCGGCGTGTACTGGTCCCTCGGTGTGTACTGGTCCCTCGGCCTGTACTGGTCCCTCGGCCTGTACTGGTCCCTCGGCCTGTACTGGTCCCTCGGCCTGTACTGGTCCCTCGGCGTGTACTGGTCCCTCGGTGTGTACTGGTCCCTCGGTCTGTACTGGTCCCTCGGTCTGTACTGGTCCCTCGGTGTGTACTGGTCCCTCGGCCTGTACTGGTCCCTCGGCCTGTACTGGTCCCTCGGCGTGTACTGGTCCCTCGGCCTGTACTGGTCCCTCGGTCTGTACTGGTCCCTCGGCCTGTACTGGTCCCTCGGCGTGTACTGGTCCCTCGGTGTGTACTGGTCCCTCGATATGTACTGGTCCCTCGGCCTGTACTGGTCCCTCGGTGTGTACTGGTCCCTCGGCCTGTACTGGTCCCTCGGTGTGTACTGGTCCCTCGGCCTGTACTGGTCCCTCAGTGTGTACTGGTCCCTCGGCCTGTACTGGTCCCTCAGTGTGTACTGGTCCCTCGGCCTGTACTGGTCCCTCAGTGTGTACTGGTCCCTCGGTCTGTACTGGTCCCTCGATATGTACTGGTCCCTCGGCCTGTACTGGTCCCTCGGTGTGTACTGGTCCCTCGGCCTGTACTGGTCCCTCGGCCTGTACTGGTCCCTCAGTGTGTACTGGTCCCTCGGCCTGTACTGGTCCCTCAGTGTGTACTGGTCCCTCGGCCTGTACTGGTCCCTCAGTGTGTACTGGTCCCTCGATATGTACTGGTCCCTCGGCCTGTACTGGTCCCTCGGTGTGTACTGGTCCCTCGGCCTGTACTGGTCCCTCGGCCTGTACTGGTCCCTCGGTGTGTACTGGTCCCTCGGTCTGTACTGGTCCCTCGGCCTGTACTGGTCCCTCGGCCTGTACTGGTCCCTCTGTGTGTACTGGTCCCTCGGCCTGTACTGGTCCCTCAGTGTGTACTGGTCCCTCGGCCTGTACTGGTCCCTCGGTGTGTACTGGTCCCTCGGCCTGTACTGGTCCCTCGGCCTGTACTGGTCCCTCTGTGTGTACTGGTCCCTCGGCCTGTACTGGTCCCTCAGTGTGTACTGGTCCCTCGGCCTGTACTGGTCCCTTGATATGTACTGGTCCCTCGGTGTGTACTGGTCCCTCGGTGTGTACTGGTCCCTCGGCCTGTACTGGTCCCTCGGTGTGTACTGGTCCCTCGGCCTGTACTGGTCCCTCGGCCTGTACTGGTCCCTCGGCCTGTACTGGTCCCTCGGTGTGTACTGGTCCCTCGGCCTGTACTGGTCCCTCAGTGTGTACTGGTCCCTCGGCCTGTACTGGTCCCTCGGTGTGTACTGGTCCCTCGGCCTGTACTGGTCCCTCGGTGTGTACTGGTCCCTCGGCCTGTACTGGTCCCTCGGTGTGTACTGGTCCCTCGGCCTGTACTGGTCCCTCGGTGTGTACTGGTCCCTCGGTCTGTACTGGTCCCTCGGCCTGTACTGGTCCCTCGGCCTGTACTGGTCCCTCGGCCTGTACTGGTCCCTCTGTGTGTACTGGTCCCTCTGTGTGTACTGGTCCCTCGGTCTGTACTGGTCCCTCTGTGTGTACTGGTCCCTCTGTGTGTACTGGTCCCTCGGCCTGTACTGGTCCCTCGGCCTGTACTGGTCCCTCTGTGTGTACTGGTCCCTCTGTGTGTACTGGTCCCTCGGCCTGTACTGGTCCCTCTGTGTGTACTGGTCCCTCGGCCTGTACTGGTCCCTCGGTCTGTACTGGTCCCTCTGTGTGTACTGGTCCCTCTGTGTGTACTGGTCCCTCGGCCTGTACTGGTCCCTCTGTGTGTACTGGTCCCTCTGTGTGTACTGGTCCCTCAGTGTGTACTGGTCCCTCAGTGTGTACTGGTCCCTCAGTGTGTACTGGTCCCTCAGTGTGTACTGGTCCCTCGGTGTGTACTGGTCCCTCGGTGTGTACTGGTCCCTCGGCCTGTACTGGTCCCTCGGCCTGTACTGGTCCCTCTGTGTGTACTGGTCCCTCTGTGTGTACTGGTCCCTCTGTGTGTACTGGTCCCTCTGTGTGTACTGGTCCCTCTGTGTGTACTGGTCCCTCGGCCTGTACTGGTCCCTCTGTGTGTACTGGTCCCTCTGTGTGTACTGGTCCCTCGGTCTGTACTGGTCCCTCTGTGTGTACTGGTCCCTCTGTGTGTACTGGTCCCTCAGTGTGTACTGGTCCCTCAGTGTGTACTGGTCCCTCGGCCTGTACTGGTCCCTCTGTGTGTACTGGTCCCTCTGTGTGTACTGGTCCCTCGGTCTGTACTGGTCCCTCGGCCTGTACTGGTCCCTCGGCCTGTACTGGTCCCTCTGTGTGTACTGGTCCCTCTGTGTGTACTGGTCCCTCGGTCTGTACTGGTCCCTCGGCCTGTACTGGTCCCTCGGCCTGTACTGGTCCCTCGGCGTGTACTGGTCCCTCGGCCTGTACTGGTCCCTCGGCCTGTACTGGTCCCTCGGCGTGTACTGGTCCCTCGGCGTGTACTGGTCCCTCGGTGTGTACTGGTCCCTCGGTCTGTACTGGTCCCTCGGTGTGTACTGGTCCCTCGGCCTGTACTGGTCCC
This sequence comes from Telmatherina bonti, assembly GCF_933228915.1. Classification (NCBI taxonomy): domain Eukaryota; kingdom Metazoa; phylum Chordata; class Actinopteri; order Atheriniformes; family Telmatherinidae; genus Telmatherina; species Telmatherina bonti. The sequence goes on along the minus strand of NC_136610.1, from coordinate 36,959,318 downwards.
TCGGCCTGTACTGGTCCCTCGGCGTGTACTGGTCCCTCGGCCTGTACTGGTCCCTCGGCCTGTACTGGTCCCTCGGCGTGTACTGGTCCCTCGGTGTGTACTGGTCCCTCGGTCTGTACTGGTCCCTCGGTGTGTACTGGTCCCTCGGCCTGTACTGGTCCCTCGGCCTGTACTGGTCCCTCGGCCTGTACTGGTCCCTCGGCCTGTACTGGTCCCTCGGCGTGTACTGGTCCCTCGGCCTGTACTGGTCCCTCAGTGTGTACTGGTCCCTCGGCCTGTACTGGTCCCTCGGCGTGTACTGGTCCCTCGGCCTGTACTGGTCCCTCGGCCTGTACTGGTCCCTCGGCGTGTACTGGTCCCTCGGCCTGTACTGGTCCCTCGGTGTGTACTGGTCCCTCGGCCTGTACTGGTCCCTCGGCCTGTACTGGTCCCTCGGCGTGTACTGGTCCCTCGGTGTGTACTGGTCCCTCGGCCTGTACTGGTCCCTCGGCCTGTACTGGTCCCTCGGCCTGTACTGGTCCCTCGGTGTGTACTGGTCCCTCGGTCTGTACTGGTCCCTCGGTGTGTACTGGTCCCTCGGCCTGTACTGGTCCCTCGGCCTGTACTGGTCCCTCGGCCTGTACTGGTCCCTCGGCGTGTACTGGTCCCTCGGCCTGTACTGGTCCCTCGGCCTGTACTGGTCCCTCGGCGTGTACTGGTCCCTCGGCGTGTACTGGTCCCTCGGTGTGTACTGGTCCCTCGGTCTGTACTGGTCCCTCGGTGTGTACTGGTCCCTCGATATGTACTGGTCCCTCGGCCTGTACTGGTCCCTCGGTGTGTACTGGTCCCTCGGCCTGTACTGGTCCCTCGGTGTGTACTGGTCCCTCGGCCTGTACTGGTCCCTCAGTGTGTACTGGTCCCTCGGTGTGTACTGGTCCCTCGGCCTGTACTGGTCCCTCAGTGTGTACTGGTCCCTCGATATGTACTGGTCCCTCGGCCTGTACTGGTCCCTCGGTGTGTACTGGTCCCTCGGCCTGTACTGGTCCCTCGGCCTGTACTGGTCCCTCGGTGTGTACTGGTCCCTCGGCCTGTACTGGTCCCTCGGTGTGTACTGGTCCCTCGGCGTGTACTGGTCCCTCGGCCTGTACTGGTCCCTCGGCCTGTACTGGTCCCTCTGTGTGTACTGGTCCCTCGGCCTGTACTGGTCCCTCAGTGTGTACTGGTCCCTCGGCCTGTACTGGTCCCTCGATATGTACTGGTCCCTCGGTGTGTACTGGTCCCTCGGCCTGTACTGGTCCCTCGGCCTGTACTGGTCCCTCAGTGTGTACTGGTCCCTCGGCCTGTACTGGTCCCTCGGCCTGTACTGGTCCCTCGGTGTGTACTGGTCCCTCGGCCTGTACTGGTCCCTCGGCCTGTACTGGTCCCTCGGTGTGTACTGGTCCCTCGGCCTGTACTGGTCCCTCGGCCTGTACTGGTCCCTCGGTGTGTACTGGTCCCTCGGCCTGTACTGGTCCCTCGGTGTGTACTGGTCCCTCGGTGTGTACTGGTCCCTCGGTGTGTACTGGTCCCTCGGCCTGTACTGGTCCCTCGGCCTGTACTGGTCCCTCGGCCTGTACTGGTCCCTCGGTGTGTACTGGTCCCTCGGCCTGTACTGGTCCCTCAGTGTGTACTGGTCCCTCGGCCTGTACTGGTCCCTCGGTGTGTACTGGTCCCTCGGCCTGTACTGGTCCCTCGGTGTGTACTGGTCCCTCGGCCTGTACTGGTCCCTCGGTGTGTACTGGTCCCTCGGCCTGTACTGGTCCCTCGGTGTGTACTGGTCCCTCGGTGTGTACTGGTCCCTCGGCCTGTACTGGTCCCTCGGTCTGTACTGGTCCCTCGGCCTGTACTGGTCCCTCTGTGTGTACTGGTCCCTCGGCCTGTACTGGTCCCTCAGTGTGTACTGGTCCCTCTGTGTGTACTGGTCCCTCTGTGTGTACTGGTCCCTCGGTGTGTACTGGTCCCTCGGCCTGTACTGGTCCCTCGGTGTGTACTGGTCCCTCGGTGTGTACTGGTCCCTCGGCCTGTACTGGTCCCTCGGTCTGTACTGGTCCCTCGGCCTGTACTGGTCCCTCGGCCTGTACTGGTCCCTCGGCCTGTACTGGTCCCTCGGTGTGTACTGGTCCCTCGGCCTGTACTGGTCCCTCGGCCTGTACTGGTCCCTCGGCCTGTACTGGTCCCTCGGCCTGTACTGGTCCCTCTGTGTGTACTGGTCCCTCTGTGTGTACTGGTCCCTCGGTCTGTACTGGTCCCTCTGTGTGTACTGGTCCCTCTGTGTGTACTGGTCCCTCGGCCTGTACTGGTCCCTCTGTGTGTACTGGTCCCTCGGCCTGTACTGGTCCCTCTGTGTGTACTGGTCCCTCTGTGTGTACTGGTCCCTCGGCCTGTACTGGTCCCTCTGTGTGTACTGGTCCCTCGGCCTGTACTGGTCCCTCTGTGTGTACTGGTCCCTCGGCCTGTACTGGTCCCTCTGTGTGTACTGGTCCCTCTGTGTGTACTGGTCCCTCGGTCTGTACTGGTCCCTCTGTGTGTACTGGTCCCTCTGTGTGTACTGGTCCCTCTGTGTGTACTGGTCCCTCGGTCTGTACTGGTCCCTCTGTGTGTACTGGTCCCTCTGTGTGTACTGGTCCCTCTGTGTGTACTGGTCCCTCTGTGTGTACTGGTCCCTCGGTCTGTACTGGTCCCTCTGTGTGTACTGGTCCCTCGGCCTGTACTGGTCCCTCTGTGTGTACTGGTCCCTCTGTGTGTACTGGTCCCTCTGTGTGTACTGGTCCCTCGGTCTGTACTGGTCCCTCTGTGTGTACTGGTCCCTCTGTGTGTACTGGTCCCTCTGTGTGTACTGGTCCCTCGGCCTGTACTGGTCCCTCTGTGTGTACTGGTCCCTCTGTGTGTACTGGTCCCTCTGTGTGTACTGGTCCCTCGGTCTGTACTGGTCCCTCAGTGTGTACTGGTCCCTCAGTGTGTACTGGTCCCTCAGTGTGTACTGGTCCCTCGGCCTGTACTGGTCCCTCTGTGTGTACTGGTCCCTCTGTGTGTACTGGTCCCTCTGTGTGTACTGGTCCCTCGGCCTGTACTGGTCCCTCTGTGTGTACTGGTCCCTCTGTGTGTACTGGTCCCTCTGTGTGTACTGGTCCCTCGGCCTGTACTGGTCCCTCTGTGTGTACTGGTCCCTCAGTGTGTACTGGTCCCTCAGTGTGTACTGGTCCCTCGGCCTGTACTGGTCCCTCGGCCTGTACTGGTCCCTCGGCCTGTACTGGTCCCTCGGCCTGTACTGGTCCCTCGGTGTGTACTGGTCCCTCGGCCTGTACTGGTCCCTCGGCCTGTACTGGTCCCTCGGTCTGTACTGGTCCCTCGGTCTGTACTGGTCCCTCTGTGTGTACTGGTCCCTCTGTGTGTACTGGTCCCTCTGTGTGTACTGGTCCCTCGGCCTGTACTGGTCCCTCGGCCTGTACTGGTCCCTCTGTGTGTACTGGTCCCTCTGTGTGTACTGGTCCCTCTGTGTGTACTGGTCCCTCGGTCTGTACTGGTCCCTCAGTGTGTACTGGTCCCTCTGTGTGTACTGGTCCCTCAGTGTGTACTGGTCCCTCAGTGTGTACTGGTCCCTCGGCCTGTACTGGTCCCTCGGCCTGTACTGGTCCCTCGGCCTGTACTGGTCCCTCGGCCTGTACTGGTCCCTCGGCCTGTACTGGTCCCTCGGCCTGTACTGGTCCCTCTGTGTGTACTGGTCCCTCTGTGTGTACTGGTCCCTCGGCGTGTACTGGTCCCTCGGTCTGTACTGGTCCCTCGGCGTGTACTGGTCCCTCGGTCTGTACTGGTCCCTCGGCGTGTACTGGTCCCTCGGCGTGTACTGGTCCCTCGGTCTGTACTGGTCCCTCGGTGTGTACTCGTCCCTCGGTCTGTACTGGTCCCTCGGTCTGTACTGGTCCCTCGGTGTGTACTGGTCCCTCTGTGTGTACTGGTCCCTCGGTCTGTACTGGTCCCTCGGCGTGTACTGGTCCCTCGGTCTGTACTGGTCCCTCGGTCTGTACTGGTCCCTCGGTGTGTACTGGTCCCTCGGTCTGTACTGGTCCCTCGGTCTGTACTGGTCCCTCGGTGTGTACTCGTCCCTCGGTCTGTACTGGTCCCTCGGTCTGTACTGGTCCCTCTGTGTGTACTGGTCCCTTGGTGTGTACTGGTCCCTTAGTGTGTACTGGTCCCTCTGTGTGTACTGGTCCCTCAGTGTGTACTGGTCCCTCGGTCTGTACTGGTCCCTCTGTGTGTACTGGTCCCTCAGTGTGTACTGGTCCCTCGGTCTGTACTGGTCCCTCTGTGTGTACTGGTCCCTCGGTGTGTACTGGTCCCTCGGTGTGTACTGGTCCCTCGGTCTGTACTGGTCCCTCGGTTGTGCTCTGAGCGCGGTTGTCTCAGAGCACGGTTCCCGGGTGGAGCTGAGGCCGGCAGGTTTGCACGTCTCTGTGAAATAAAACCATGTTTTTTAGGTTAACTGGTGGAAATGATCCCAGGTGAGTGCTTGTCTGTCTGTCGGCCTGTACTGGATAGACAAGTGACTTATCCTGTACCCTGACTGTTGCTTAGCAACAGCAGTGATTGGATCCAGCCTCCGCCCTGTCAGCCCACCTGATCCTGCACTATATTACCCACAAAGCCATTCTCCCGCACGTATAACCCTGCTGTGAGACAACAGACCATACCATCACACCACCACCGCTGTGCCCTCGGCTACAATAATATCCATTCCATCTGGCTGGGATCAAATGATGCCAAAAAGAGCCTTTGCATCGATATGTCCATATTGGCATCATTCCATCCATTAAAATGGTGGAAACAACCAGTTGATGTCTGCAGGGAGGAAACGAGACGTTGGAACATTTATTTAGAGGTTTCTGGGTTTTTTCTCTTCGCTGTAGATCGAACTACAGACGTCACTAACAGGGTCCATCTTCAGCTGGACTGACCTGAGATGCAGCAACAACGGTGTCTGCTGGCGTGGAGGGAAACCTTCAGGCTGCTCGGGAGGTTTAAATGTTTCGGATGAATTCTTTCCTCCATGTTTTAGCAGGAAAATGTTTCCTCTCTATTACAGCAAGTTGTACCCCCCCCCCTCTGCAGGATGCTGTCAGTGAACAGGTGTGCAGCTACTTCTCTTTATTAATGACAAGCAGGAGGAAAGCAAAAGGAGTGTGTGTGTGTGTGTGTGTGTGTGTGTGTGTGTGTGTGTGTGTGTGTGTGTGTGTGTGTGTGTGTGTGTGTGTGTGTGTGTGTAACACACTAGAGAACTGACAAATGTGGTGGTGACTGTGCGGCACGCTCCATCGACACAGTGACAAATGGATGGAGCAGGAGGTGTGTGAGTGTGTATATATATAAATGTATACACACACACACACACACACACACACACACACACACACACTGGCAGAAAGACGCAGGTTGACAGAGGACAATGTTTTTAGGGCTCTGAAAGTTTTTTTGCTTCTGCTCAGAGGAAACGTTTCTCACATCTCAGCTCTTCGACGAAACATCCTGAATGTTTCTTTCCCGTCAGGAGAAAATATTAAATAACTTCCATATCTGGATAAAACGCTGGTCAAACACATGCAGAATGCAGAATGTTGGAACAAACTGGAACTACATCCTCTTCATCAGTGTTTATAGTCAAGAAATTAGCTTTAAAAACTTTAAAAATGTTGTAATTCTGAACTTTTCTGTGTAAAGTAAGAAGCAACTTGCTGTAAATGGAGTGTTGTGACGCAGCAGGAGCGTTCCGGTTCCAGTATCTGGTGGACAGGAGGGATTCAGAGGGAAACCAGGGTGAAATCAGTGTTTGGTAAACCTACGGTTGCAGCTGCAATGACATGAATCATTTAAATAGTCTCAGCTTTTCCAATAAAATCTGGTTCGATCCAGAATTCAGAAGATGAATGTGCTAACCCTTTCAGTCTGATGGCCTTGTCGCTGTTCCCACCATCCTGCAAGGTTTCTGACAGTTTTCCAGTCTTTTCTGCTGCCTTTGTGCAGAACCTTCTCATACGTCGCTGCCGCCGTTTTACATCACCACAGTGTCCATCCAGCAGGGGGCAGCACCGAGTGTTTCAACAGCGGTTAGTAGCCGGCTATAAGCATCCAAAACACCAGAAGAAGTAAAACAAACTTTTTTTTTTTTTTACACCTTTTACTTGACGATGTCATCTTCCTGTTTCTCTTCTTCTCTGGTTTGTTCCATTCTCCGGTGGCGCGTGGGTTGGACAACTCATGACTGCCCCCCAGCATTTCCAGTTGCTCCACTGATGAGTGACGGATCTGCAAATTGAGTGCGTAACCAACGCAGAAGACGGACGAAACCGGCCGTCTGTCCGCGTATCCATCTTCTGCGTCCAGCAGAAACGGACCTTTACATCAGAGCAGCAGCTGTCAAACATTTTGATCCGTGACCCCCGAGATAACGGACCTTATGGGCGATAAGAGTTTCTGGTGACCCGTCTGAAACCATCTGCCGACCGCTATGGGGGTCCCACCCCCCAGTATGAGAACCACTGATGTCGCTGCAGGATCACACATCCGACACATAAAAAACTCCGTCTGATCTACTTCTCTGACCAGGTGTGTGGTTGTCTGCTGGCTCATTTCCCCCCCACAGCTGAGTCATGTGACAGGACAACAGCCAATCACAAGGCGGGGAGGAGGAGGAACTTCACGGTTTCTGCTTTGATGCGAAGCAGTTTCTCTGCTGGTTTCATCCAGACATCAGGAGCAGGAAGACGGGATGTTTACCCTGAACTGTCCGGTCGGGAAGCAAACTGGACCCAGAAGAGTCCAGAAGTCTGAGTGGCTCATTCGTAGTCAGCGGATCAGATCTCCATGCTGGACCAGAACCGTTCAGATCCTTGCAGCAGTGCTTTGGTGCACGAGGCAATTCAGTTCAATCCAACTTTATTTATATAGCGTCAAATCACAGCAATGCCATCTCAAACGCTTTACAGACAGAGAGGAAAACATAATAAAAGCCAGTTCATAACAGCCTATATAAGGAAACCAACAGATTGAGTTGGAGGCTCCATCCTGAGCAAGCACACGGCGACAGTGGGAAGGAAAAAACTCCCTTTTAACAGGAAGGAAACCTCCGGCAGTGAAGCGCGAAGCCAGACATCAGGATTTTATTTATTCCACCAACTTTTCTGCATTTCCAGTCAGCTGTCATGAAACTGGACCAATCAGAATAGAAGCAGCAACGTCTTGGGTACATTTCTTCCCTCCATGTCGGATGGTCTCCGTTTATCCACCTCTTACACACAAACCTCCCTCAGTTTCACTGGAAGCTTCCTGAAACACAAACAGCTGCGTACAAATATTCCAACAAGTTCTCCTCCTTATTAAACATGCGTTCAGTCCTGCTGTAGGAAGAATCAGGTATGATCTATAAGCTAACGAGGACTTTTCATTCACTTCCAGCTAGAAATAAAATCAGTTTTTATCCGGATAAAAGCGACACAGCCTCATTTTCCCGGATGTAAACCTTCCCAAGCAGGCAGGATTAGATCCGACTTGAACCATCAACGATGGGAAAATGATGTGGAATCAAACGTGGAGCTGCAGCAGCAGAGAGAATTCATGGCGTGAAGATCGTGAGGTTATGTGTAGCATAAGGAGGAAGAAGACGACATTAGCTCAGATCGAGCATCAGCTGCTCTTCTATCTTCTGCTTCTTCATCCTCAGTTTGTCTCTTTCCTGGTTCTTCTTCTTCGTGGGGTTTGGAAGGAGGCGTGGTGTCCTCCCATGTCCCGTCCAGTTGGACGACTCCGGTGTTTTCTCCGTCTTCACGCGCTGAATAACTGAACTTTTATGGATTTATTTTACAGCTTTTTATGTCTGTCATCCTTCACAAACCAAGAAATAAGTGAAGAAAAAACAAGATTTTTTTTCTCATACTGAGTTAAATGATGTTTTGTTGGACAGTAAAAAAGAATACATTTTCTGATATAATTAAAGATATTTGATCGAGAATAATCTGCAGTTTGGGTAAAATCCTGCCGTGAACAAAAATTTCTGATAAATCTATTTTAATTCTAAAATTATACAAACATTTTGGAAAATGTTCATGTTCTAAAAACATTTTTTTGCTTAAATAGAATAATTTGACATAAAATATTTGAATAAAACTTTTTTTTTTATTGGACTTGAAAACAATTCTTTTAAAAGAGTTTATGAGTGTTTTGTTCTCTGACTGCTGCTTATGTCTCATCATAAATACATGTGATATTCCAGGGTTTATAGCTGATTAAATAAATATTAATTTATCTGTTTTGGAGCTAAATGCGGCTCGTTGGAGCTACACAGCAAAGCTAACGTGACTCCCGGAACATTTCCGAGGTGCGTCGTTTATTTCTGAGGAATGTTTGGAAAATTCCTGAATCTGAATTTTTTGGTGGAAGTTTCCTGCAAAGCGATTCCAAAACGGCGGCAGTGTGACGCGGCCTGGGCGAAGCTGCAGGACGGTACGGTATCCCTTTAGGGACACACTGCAGAACGTTTGTGCCCGTCAGCGCCCCCTACTGACAGCTAACCCAGCCTCCATCCTGCCTGACCTGTCAGCTCTCTCCAGTCAGCAGAAGACCATCTCACCATGACTCTTGTTTCCTCTCTTCTAATCTTCTTGTTTCTTTGCTGAATCAGCGACGTTGCGTGTTCACAACATCCACTTCCTTATTTTACCGTGAAGCCAAACGTCGCGTCGCGGATGTAAACGTTGTATCGTGTTGGTTCCTCAGCATCGGGACGCTGCTGGGCTGCAGCGGATCTAGAAATACAGACCATAGACTTCACTTCATCGAACACGTCCGGGACGCCAAGTTTTGATGTCAGAAAGTTACGTAAAGCGTCTTTAAAAGGCCGAATGAAGATTTCAGATGAAACGGCGGAGAATCGTCTCCAGTCGGGCCTTTAGGTGCTTCTAGGTGTCCATCGTCGTGGATCCATGTAAGAGTTTATCTGTGCACTCTACGACATCTAAGTCATTTTCATCTTATTGTTTTTAAGTTAAGCTTGACGGAGTTTAAACGCAGCTACTGAGCTTTCCTTCCTCGTTGCGTGGACATTTTGTCCTTGTCGGGCTGCAGACGGCGTGTATCTTCATGATGGGAGTGTCGTCATGTTGCAACAGGAGAGGAAATCTAATCAGAGTGACAGTCAGAGCAGTAGAGAAGCTACATGCAGGAAAATAAGAGCTATTTTGCCATTTTTTAACTGCCTCATAGTTTCTGAGCTGCTCTCCAGTCTGTTGTGAGGATGTGTGGAAGCGAGGAGGCGTGTGGACGGCACCGATGGCGGTTTGTTCAGCAGCAGAAATGACCCTCATTTCCTCAAACACTAACATTACCTCAGGTGTGACATGGATCATCACTTACCGCTCCCATCATCTCCTTTCTGTGTGTGATTATACCAAGAAGCCGCATCTCATCGGACACTGACATCGATGTCGTAAACACTCCAAACAGCTTCTTTTTAAACTCCTTTCCTCATCTTCATCCTTTTACCTCGTCTGTCAAAGCAGGAAATGTTGTCTGTCCTTCCATCCGTAGCTGCTTCCGTCTCCTTCCTCCCTCCGTCTGTCCGTTTCTTCTTCTCCCAGCCTCATGGCTAACGAGGAGGCCAGTGGGTTCTGCTTCCCAGGAAAATGGGACTCATTTCTTCTCATTAAGTTCTTTTTGACCAAACGGCATTTTTCTTTACGTCCTCCGCTCGTCTGTCCACCGACTCCCACTTCTACCTTTTCATGACCTGATTTCCAACAACTGGCATTTCAGCGACATCTCAGGAGAGTCAAACATGTCGACGGTGTCGACAGGCCCGTGTCGGGGCGAGAACCCAGCAGGAAGCGGGGCTGCGACTTGCCTCTGAGCAACACCAATCAAATCCCATGTTCCCTCTCTGTGAGGCTGGAACAGCCTGTTCCGGGCGCTCTGACCGTTTGGAAACGTGTGAAACTGTCCCGACACAAAGGCTTTTCTGTGTGAGGGAAATGATGCCGACTGTTCACCAAAAGGGGGGAAAACACAGTTTCAGGGGGAGGAAACGGTTCCAGAGTCAGCAGAGAGTCTGGAGTTCACCTCCGACCTCTGAGGTCAACATGGCGACAGCATCATCGTTATGATGAGTCCGATTCTCAGAGAGACATAAAAACAAGCGGCGGCGGGTGGGAGCGGTCTGTACGGATCTGTACGCCAGTAAATACAATACAGCTTTTTCTTCTTCTTGGTTCCTTTCGGTGGTCACATCACCCCCCCGAGATTTCTGCTGGCAATGCTCGGTTTGCTCCAACAGGCTTCACAAGCTCCACGTGCACGTGTACGTGCACTGTAGAGTGTAAATGGGGTTAAAGAGGTTGGAATTTCAGGGTTAAGTCTGTTTATTATGGCTGCCGGTTTGGGCGCCAGTTGGATCTTTCCATTTGATGGTTTTATTTGACGATGACGTCACAGATTAATAGATATTACAGTAACTGTTCCAGTTCACCATCTTCAGCCACTGGAGGAGATTAAATATCGAGAAAACCATCAATAACACGCCCAGATCAATACAAAATCCTGGTGACGATGAACAGTCTGAAATATGAGAAACCACAAGGCTGAAAGAACACGGATTGGAGTGAGTTAAAGTTTTTATCCGGATATGTTTGTTTTACGGAACAAACAGCCAAGAGGAGAACGAGAAGCTGGTTGGACGCATTTTTTCTTCTGTTCAGAACTTTGATCCAAAGTCAGTTTTAAAGTGCTCTATAAAGTTGGTACGGCTTGGCTCGGCTCGGCTTGGCTCGGCATGGCTCGGCTCGGCTTGGCTCGGCATGGCTTGGCTCGGCTCGGCTCGGCTCGGCTCGGCACGGCTTGGCTCGGCTCGGCTCGGCACGGCTTGGCTCGGCTCGGCTTGGCTCGGCTCGGCTCAGCACGGCTTGGCTCGGCTTGGCTTGGCTCGGCTTGGCTCGGCACGGCTTGGCTTGGCTCGGCTCGGCTCGGCATGGCTTGGCTCGGCACGGCTTGGCTCGGCATGGCTTGGCTCGGCTCGGCTCGGCTCGGCACGGCTTGGGCGGGTTTGACTCACCTCGGTTTGGCTTGGCTTGGTTCACCTTGGCTCAGCTCAGCTTGAATTGACTTTACTTGGTTTGGCCTGGTTCAGCTCACCTTGGCTTGGCTTGGCTTAACTTGGCTTGGTTCGGCTCAACTTGGATTGGGTTGTCTTGGCCGGGTTTAGCTCGTCTTGGCTCGGCTCGGCTCGGTTAGGGCCCTGACATCTTTGTAATCTTTGTGCTACAACCTGGAACTGAACCTCCTGTGTTGTTGCCATGTCAGTTATTTCATTTACACCCAGAAATCCAGCAACTTCCTGTGGTGTGAGCTGTCAGGCGCCCCCTGGTGGCCGCACCTCCGTGTGTGCAGACAACGTAGAACACTTCGTTGCCTACGCAACACTTGGAAGGGTTCAGACCCTGAATTGAGAAAGACTAAATGTGAGGTTAGAAAGGAGTTTGATGACATCATCACCTCTTCTGTTGTCCCAAAAATAAAAAAAAATAAATAAATAAAAAAAAAACTCTTCATCGTGGTCATTTCAGAAAAGTTTTAGAACAAATCTGATGACGTGGAGTTAGTTCAGACTGCAGGACGGATAGGAAAGCTTCCTGCTACTTTCTGAACTCCCAGCAGGTGTGTAGAACACACACACACACACACACACACACACACACACTACTGTAGGACACACAGGTCAGGTCACATGGTGTTTTTCAGTAGCAGTTTGGCTTCGGATAAATGTCACGTTTCTGTTATCGTTCAGCGGCTCGGCTGTGTGTGTGTGTGTGTGTGTGTGTGTGTTCCCATGTTACACTGAATACATTTCAGTCTGTTTGGGAGCATTAGACAGAGGGCAGATTGTGGTCAACTCCATTTATTCAGCCCTGATGTATGTGTGTGAAGGAGTGTGTTAATACGAGGTGGAGTATTTTGCTCTGTATGTTGGTCGGACGAGTGTGCGTGTGTGTGCATGTGTTTGTGTGTGTGTGTGTGTGTGTGTGTCATGGCAGTACAAGCCATGTATGCTGATAGATGCTGTTGTAACTCCATCGCGCTGAATGAAGGCCATAACCCGCACATGCATTACCATATTCATACAGCTCACAGAATAGATTGCTTCTGTGTGTGTGTGTGCGTGTGTGTGTGTGTGTGTGTGTTCATTCCCTCTGATTTGTGCAGCAGTGCAACTTATTTTGAGCAGTCATTTTGAAAATGGTGAACCTGTTTCTAATGGCTCTTCTGGCTTTCTTTTACATGTGCACAAACACACGTGCACACACGCGCACACGTACATGCACACACACACACACACAGTGTGTCCTGCAGACATATAAATATATATATAAATATATCTAAACTCCATCTTGGCTAAAGCCCATTCTCATGAAATGTGTGGAGAGAAAACAAGTTGCCGTCAAATTGGCTCCGAGCTGAAATTGAACATCAGCACAAAACACTGCTGAAAATGGCGGGAACCCTTTTTTACACACACACACACACACACACACACACACACACACACACACACACACTCTGTTTCTTCCCATTGTAAGCCTGTTCTATAACTTTCTTTCTCACTCCATTCTCTCCTCCTCTTCCTCTTTCCTCCTTTCCATCACCCAGGGTGCAGATTGCCTTGCAGTGGTGATAGACTTGTGTGTGTGTGTGTGTGTGTGTGTGTGTGTGCTTGGCGTGTCTGCCTCTCTGTTTAGTGTGTGTGCATGTCTGCACTCACCTGTTTGTGGGAGCGTGGATCATTACCTGTGTGTGTGTGTGTGTGTGTGTGTGTGTGTCGGGTCAGGCTGTTGTTATGGCAGCAGCAGCTGTGGTGGTCCTGCAGGGGATTGTGGGTATCGTGCAGACGGACTGGACCAGAGACGCTGGACAAACTTCTCTCCTGCTGTTAAACGACATCAAACGTCTTTACCGCTTGGAGTTTTCCTGTTGCCATGACGATTTGGCGGCAGCTGTGACGTAACTGTGCGCATGGTCTGTAAACTTCTCCGTGGAGAAGATGATTATTTCTCTGCGCGCTTCTGAACCGAGTTAAATGTGACGATGGAGGAAAAATTCACTACAAAGAGACATTTTGGAAAAGAAGACAAACTGTATCAATACTGCAAAGAAGAAGATTAATATTGATTTATTATTGATCGGATTCATACCAGGGGTGTCACACCGGTCCCCAAGGTCCGCAGTCCTGCAGGTTTTAGATGTTTCCCTGCTCCAATGCGAGTGATTTTGATTAAAGGGTCATCCTGCAGAACTTAACAAGCTGTTGAAGCGATTTGATTTTCATCAGGAGTGTTGGAGCAGGAAAACATCTAAAACCTGTAGAACAGCGGCTGCTTTAGAATTCAGATGATAGAACATCAGTTTGCAGCATTTTATTTTAATTAAGCAACCCGACTGATATCTGAGTAAACCCGGCTCATCTTCTGGATCAGTGTTTAGCCCTGCAGGTTTTACATGTTTTCCTGCTCCAACACGTCAGATTCAGAGCAACGGGCCTCCTAATCAAGCTCCCTGCAAGCCTGTTAATGAGCCTCTCTTTGCAGCCTGGTGTGTTGGAGGTGGAAACATGTAAAACATGCAGGGTGGGTGTCTGTCTGGAGACCCACTGCTCTGCAGGTTTTACGTTTTTTTCCTTAAAAAAGCCTGAGTTTCTCCAGGTGAGGGAGATGATGCTAAACTGACCTTTTATACCGTCTATAGTGATAATTCTCTCATTTTCTTCTGCTTTACCACATCAGTCAGCCTTCACACACACACACACACACACACGAGCTGATAGAGAGTTATAACTCCACACTGCAAAAACTCAGCCTTAAAATTGAGGAAAATGTTGCTTTAAATCAGATAAATTATCTTCCAACAGAAGGAGAAAATTTGGCTTGTTGAGACTCCCCAAAACAAGTAAAAATACTCTTAAAACAAGAGGAATTCTCTGGCATAAAAACTAAGAATTATCTTAAAAAAAAATCAGCATCTGTGTAAGATTTTAAATCTATCTTAGATTTCAGTTTTTGCAGTGCAGCTCTGTTCATCCAACGCTGTTTTTTGAGGCAAGCCTGAAACGTTTTCATTTGTGCTGCGTAGCATCTTCCTTCACGTCTCACCACTCATTCATAAACTGATGAATTACAACTCTGAAAGTATCGTTATGGCCTTTATGGCTGCAGAAATATGCATGTTTCATCATGGGTTTAGTCCGGTCCAACGAGGCCAGTCTGTAAACCGTTTGGCATTCGCTGAGTTTGTTCAGTGTGTGTATTATTCCCTCCACCATGACGCTGCACATGGAGACGCCGTTTGTCAAACTGAATGATTAGTCGTCTCCATGTGCAGCGGAAAGCAACGGCCAGACTTCACCCAGCCAGGAGGAAAACCTTCACAGTCTGCCTGAAACACCTGACCTGACTGAAGGTCAACCGTACCTCAGAACGCTCCAGCCTGTCTGACAGCCAGGATGTGACACGGACCCGTACGGGAGTCGATCCACCGGACCAAAAACTCTCTATGAGGCATCGCCGTTGCCGTAAACGCAGCGAGAAACTCCTCAGGGTCACCTCTTCTCATTTCCAGCTTGTCACAGACCGATGTTTGGTCTAAACCTGCCTCACATGGTATCTTTTTATCATCATTTTCATCGGCAAAGGAAGCGTCTGCCTGCTGCCAGTTATCTCTCTGCGGCGGCCGGGGACGACCCGGCGGCGGCGGGCTGGGGACGACCCGGCGGCGGCGGGCGGGGACGGCCCGGCGGCGGAGGCCGGGGACGACCCGGCGGCGGCGGTCGGGGACGACCCGGCGGCGGCGGGCTGGGGACGGCCTGGCGGCGGCGGTCGGGGACGACCCGGCGGCGGCGGGCTGGGGACGACCCGGCGGCGGCAGCTGGGGACGACCTGGCGGCGGCGGGCGGGGACGACCCGGCGGCGGCGGGCGGGGACGGCCCGGCGGCGGCGGGCTGGGGACGACCCGGCGGCGGCGGGCGGGGACGACCCGGCGGCGGAGGCCGGGGACGACCCGGCGGCGGCGGGCGGGGACGACCCGGCGGCGGCGGGCGGGGACGACCCGGCGGCGGCAGCTGGGGACGACCCGGCGGCGGCGGCCAACACGGAAAATCTCATTCTGCAATGTTTGAATACGAGCAGCTTACAGAGGTTGTGCAAAGAGTTTGTGGGGGGGGGGGCAGCATTTCTTCTGCAGCTGTGGCTCAACAATACAACAGAACAAAACTTTATTGATCCTTGTGAATTAAATTTAGTGTTACAGCATATTTATTTTTTTCATTTATTGTTGTCTTTAGCGTTTATTAGCATTGTTCCGTTAAGCTTTGGCATTTAAGATGCATGTCAATGAAACGTATTTTATTCCAAACTTTATGCTGACTTTTCATGTTACCATAGCAACACATTCAGGACGTGCAGCACCGAGTGCTCGGAGTATTCTGTACATCCTGACAGGTACGGTTAGGAGGAGGCTGATGCACCCGGCTCATGAGCAATCATCACGATGTTGGGACTGATGCCATGCTGGAAGATGACTTGTTCATCATCCTCATGTCAGTCTCATCAGGGAGACATGACAAAAGGAAATAAATAAATATAATGTTCCACATGTGCAGTTCTGCACCGTAAACAGGCAGTAAGAGCTGAGATACAAAATATAACGTCCATATCTGTTTCTTGTTTTATAAAGAAATGAAAACCAAAGTTTTGTTAGAAACACAGAGAAGCTCATTCCTACTGTGGAACGGTGGGCATACAGTGTGCTGTGCTGCTCTGTGTGAGATATGCAGACACAGGCTGGAAAACATTGTTATTCTGCTAGTCAGAGACATGGTGACAGAGATGAATCCACATCCGAGTGAACGCAGAAACCAGCAGGGAGGAATACGCCACAACACAGACTCACATTTACACATCAAGCCTCAGATAGCACACCTCACACCAGCACGCCATCTGACAGAACACACTGCCGCTACATTTACGGTCGGCATTTAACGCAGTCCGGGGGTCTTCCTGGCTCTAATACAGCAATTAATGAAGACATGACAGATTCTCAGCTCAGTGTATCGACAGATGACTCGGTGTAAAGTTCTTGTTTACATTCCAAAGACGCAGGAACTCACCGACTACGTCATCTGGTACAGACTTCTCAGATCGTCTACGACTGCTTTATTCACCATGACGATGAGTTCACTGTCCTCCAACGGCTCCACAGTCACCAGATCTACATCCAGCAGAGCAGCTTTGGTATGTGGTGGAACGGGAGATTCTCATGGTGATGAGGTGGAACGGGAGATTCTCATGGTTACATCGTGATCAAAATCTGCTAAATTATCTGACATTAATACTGAAAACCCTGTGACGTAGAATTAAAACAGTTATGATAAGATATCTGCAGACTATAGAAAATCCTGTTTTTCTTTCCAGTTCTACTTAAGAAACGTCTGTCAGTGTTGGTTTGAGGAACATCAGTTTAAAAACAAAAGTCTGATTTCTTTCGTGAAATTCTATATGATTATGTTTTTCATATTTTTGTTTCCATCGTTGTAACAAACTGTTGGAACAAAACAAAGCAATAAAAGTTTTCTTGCTTCAGGCAGAATCATTTTAAACCAATTCTGCAGCATCAGGAACAAGCAGTTATTGCTGCAAATTAACTGACTGCAGTTTGCTAAAAACAAACTATACATGTTCATAAAAATTAGCCAACAGAGACAAAGTTCTCCCTTTATATGAGTATGTGACTGCTTCTCTGTGTGTGTGTGTGTGTGTGTGTGTGTGTGTGTGTGTTGCTGTTATCTCTGAGACTTTGCCGTTTATTTTCATTCTGCTGTTTGTGAGCATTTATATGCAGATAAACCTGACAGAATGATCTAACCATTCTGGCACACATATGTCTACAGACACAGGCAGTTGTGCTTTCCTTTACACACATGTGCAGCTATATTCACACACACACATCTCTTCTACAGATCAGGACACAACCACAAGCATGTGTCGGGGTAAAAAAGAACGAATCATTAGGATTTACCTTGGTTATGACATGCAGCTACATATGCTGCCTTTGTTGCAGTGTGTTTGAGCATGCAGGTCGGCGTGTGTGTGTGTGTGTGTGTGTGTGTGTGTGTGTGTGTGCTTGACTCGTGTTACAAACGGTCCAGAACAAGACACATTAGTCCAGTAGAGCAAACCAATGTGATTTTCTATTAATGCGATGCCCTGGGTGCATCCTCTGTGTGTGTGTGTGTGTGTGTGTGTGTGTGTTAGGCGTTGAACGGAGGGCATTCACACCTTCGGTTTGAGTGTGCTCATTAATTTACAACCATCAAGACAGACTGGTCTACTCATTGCTTCATTTCCTACATTACAAATAACATTCATACCTGTTTTTTTTCTTCACACACGCACACACACACGCACACGCACACGCACACACTGAGTTTTTCTATCTATCAGCCACGTCAGTGATCACACAAGTCCTGTTAACACGGTGTGTGTGTGTGTGTGTGTGTAACACTGTGGCAGACATGGATGAGGACTAATTTGCGAGGGTGAGGAAGTGTGTGCGTGTGCAATAAATCTGTGTTTGCGTGCCGCCGTGCTGAATCTCTCCTGACACCACATGACTTAATGCATACTGCTAAATCTATAAATGTTACCAATTAAGTGTGTGGCCGTAAATCTGGAGTGTAAACTGATGCAAATGAAGGCTTTAAATCTTCCGTCGGGACTTTGTGTTGAGTAAATTCCAGCGGACTGGTCCTGCAGGGCGATAAAGCACGTTTACAGTAGCGCACGGCCACGGTGATGGCTGCCATGTGGAAGCTCACCGTAAACCAGTTGGAACCAGTTTCCTTTGGAAACGTTTCCTTAGAAGGGATTCATGCAGGTGGAGTAACGTTTACTATGTTCAACTTCTTTTATAGTGTCAGTTCATGACAACGTCTTCAAAATCTGAATTAAAGACCCGTTCCGACGAACTTTAGTCCAGATAGAATCCAGCTACATAAATATGATGATGTCATAACTGTATGGATATAAATCAGATGACAGTCTCGCTGTGGCGGCCGATCGGTTGCATCGAATCCTCTCAGTTCAGTCCTGCATCTGGTTTCTGGCAGATTTTCTGCATCAGGTCAACAAATCTTGCATCCTGTCTCTTCTCTGAGCTCTCCTCAGCTATGTTGGTTCTTGTCTTTCTCCTCCTCTTTCCATCCCTTTCTCTCTTCCTTTCCCTCTTTTCTTCTTGCATTTCTTCTCTGAATCAGCCATGATGCCTGGCTTTATGTTGCCATAAAGTAAAACGACTTTTAAAAAAAGAAAAAGTTCAACGTGGTTTCATGGCGCTGCAGAGCAACGACGGCTCCAGGATGTTGGTGATAGATCTCACCGTGCCATCAGAACGATTCCGAATTCAGTTTTACATCAGAAATGTATGAAATGCTGCGTTAACATCGAGGAAAATCTGGTTGGAGGTGGGATCTGTCGTAGAAATGTGTATTAACCCTTTAATATATATATATATATATATATATATATGTATATATGTATATATATATATGTATATATATATATATAGGTGTGTATAAATATTCATAAATGTAGTACTAAGTGAGATACTCGTTTCCTGCCCCAGATTTACTGCAATTCTTTTGGCATATCAGTTAGATTTGAACATTTTTATCAAATTTTGCGCAAGATCCAAATAAAATCTTCAAGTAAAAAACTGGACTTTCTCCATTTTTTGAGGTCTTTAAGGGTTCTATAATTATTTCTATGTGAACTTAACCATTAAAAGACTGGAGTAAGATATGAAGCGTGAAATAGAGTTGAGCTGAGAGGAAATCCATTTGTCAGGTTTACATCTAACGTTCGTTTCACCTCTGTTCAGCCTCAAACACGCGATGAAGATGCTGCCAGATGTCTGATTGTTGGAATCAAATTCTCATTTTCTGCTCCGACCTGTAATCATTTCTTTAATTTTGCCAAGCGCGCTTCTCTCCACACAGCAGTGACAATAACCGTCTTCCCTTCTGGAAAATGAAAGAAAGAAAATTAGAATCTGATAAAAGTTGGGTTGGATGGAGAGTCATGAAACTCCGTATTAGGTCTATCAGCACGTCAGCACAGCGGGTTGACAGCATGGCGGCCTGGTTTGGGGTCAGTCCACTGCAACACTCTGCATCCGGTTTGACTTGAGTCAGAGCAGCTGCTGTTCTTCCACCCGGACATGGATGGTCCCGCTTGGCTCGTGATATGTCCAAGCAAAACAGATGAAGATGTGAGACGAAGGAGGTTTTCTGTAGCAGGGCCACATGATGTCTGTAACTCAGTTTTTATAGGAATCAGCCAAAACGCGCTTTCTCGCCTGCAGCTGGTACAGAATGATTTTTAACTGTCACACGAAAACATGAGCACATGTCTCCGGTTTTAGCGTCCCTTCACTGGCTTCCTGTTCAGTTCAGGAGCAATTTTAAGATTCTCTTATTGTTTTTAAGTATCTTAACGGCCTTGCCCCTCCTTATCTGGCCGACCTGCTGCATCTCTACACACCATAGCGTGCTCTTAGATCAGCAGACCAGATACTTCTAGCTGTCCCTTAGACACGGTGTAAATCCAGAAGAGACTTTTCCGTTCCAGCTCCAAACATCTGGAGCAGCCTTCCTCTGCAGGTTAGACAGGAAAACTCCCTTACTCTTTCTAAAAGTTGTTTAAAAACACATTTTTATTCTTTGGCCTTTGAGCAAGACTGAGTTGTCATCTGTGTCCTTGTGCATTGTTTTAACTGTTCTTTTTTATATGTTTTCTTTATTTTACCATTTTATTTATTCATTTGTTTTTATTCACTTGCTGTTACTGTACAGCACTTTCGTTTGCTGTTTGTTGTTTTAAAGTGCTTTAGAAATAAAAATGGTATGGTAGAGATGGTATGGTATGATATGGTATGGTATGGTATGATATGCTTTTCATTCTGGTTGACCTCGCATCACCCTCCATCGCGGCAGCCATCTTGTTGTCCATTTGGTAGGGTATGGTTTGGTATGGTATGGTAGGGTAGGGTAGGATGAGATAGGGTATGGTTGGGTATGGTAGGATGAGATAGGGTATGGTTGGGTATGGTAGGATGAGATAGGGTATGGTTGGGTATGGTATGGTATTGTAGGGTATGGTTTGGTATGGTAGGGTATGGTAGGATGAGATAGGGTATGGTTGGGTATGGTAGGATGAGATAGGGTATGGTTGGGTATGGTAGGATGAGATAGGGTATGGTTGGGTATGGTAGGATGGGATAGGGTATGGTTGGGTATGGTATGGTATTGTAGGGTATGGTTTGGTATGGTAGGGTATGGTAGGATGGGATAGGGTATGGTTGGGTATGGTAGGATGAGATAGGGTATGGTTGGGTATGGTAGGATGAGATAGGGTATGGTTGGGTATGGTAGGATGAGATAGGGTATGGTTGGGTATGGTAGGATGAGATAGGGTATGGTTGTGTATGGTAGAATGGGATAGGGTATGGTTGGGTATGGTAGGGTATTGTAGGGTATGGTTTGGTATGGTAGGGTATGGTAGGATGGGATAGGGTATGGTTGGGTATGGTAGGATGAGATAGGGTATGGTTGGGTATGGTAGGATGAGATAGGGTATGGTTGGGTATGGTAGGATGGGATAGGGTATGGTTGGGTATGGTAGGGTATTGTAGGGTATGGTTTGGTATGGTAGGGTATGGTAGGATGGGATAGGGTATGGTTGGGTATGGTTGGGTATGGTAGGATGAGATAGGGTATGGTTGGGTATGGTAGGATGAGATAGGGTATGGTTGGGTATGGTAGGATGAGATAGGGTATGGTTGGGTATGGTAGGATGAGATAGGGTATGGTTGGGTATGGTATGGTATTGTAGGGTATGGTTTGGTATGGTAATGTAGGGTATGGTAGCGTATGGTATGGTAGGGTATGGGATGGTCTGTTGAGCTGGTTCAGATGGAAAGAAAGGCTTTGTGATGACGCCACGAACGGTACGACTATCTGAGCCAAAAACCACCAGGAAGGACAAAGCCTTCACAAGACATCTGAAAGAAAAGAAAAGAGGGGGAGGTGGAGAAGAGGAGGGGAGGCGAGGTCCATTTGGGAAAGCAGCCTCGTCATTTTGGGTTCTGACCTTTTCAGTCGCAGCTGCTCCGTCTTGTCTTTGGTCTGTAACTTGCTTTTCGTTCTGGTTGACCTCGCCTCACCCTCCATCATTGCAGCCATCTTGTTGTCCATTTGGTTTGACCTTCTCTCCTTTTCATTCCCATCCTCCCGTCAAACTCCTTCAGCAACGAACTTTTTCATGGTTTGCAGAGAAATATGAAGAAAATTTATTTTTATGTGTTGAGTTCCAGCTCATAGATGGTTTTTACTGCTTTCTCTCCATCAACAGGAAGGATGGAAGAACACAGCATGTTCTTTTAGTTTTACTGGCATCCTTTTACAGAGGAGAGAAGAAAAAAACATGAAATCTAGATTGTTTTTTCTCTTATTGCCTCAACAAATAAAAACAATATACCAGAAGAAATCAGATGAAACACTCCGTCTTCCTCCAACGAGTTTCTTCTGAAACATACGTCTTTGTTTTCTAAGGAGTGTTTTCTGATGACGAATCGTTTTACTTCTGAACCGGAGTTTGTTTCTTTGGTTCTTCTTCTCAACTTTTCTCTGTTTTCCTCTCTTTTTCCTCCCAGTGGACGGATGCATAGACTGGTCAGTGGACCTGAAGGAGTACCACGTTCTGGCCGGCGAGCCTGTTCGGGTCAAATGTGCCTTGTTCTACAGCTACATACGAACCAACTACACCATGGCAACCAACGCCAAGCTGCGCCTCATCTGGTACAAGAACAAAGGAGATGCTGAGGTAAGATGGCTGGATTTACAGCCCACGGGGCGGACGGGAGGAGTCAGAGGATGGAAGGAGGCAGGAATAAGAAGCCTGTTGATGTGATGCAAGTTGGAATAGAAATGTCGACTTCTCCGTTAATTAATTCAGGGTTAAATTTCATTCCAATAAGTCACCATTTATCCTTACAGTCCCTCATCGAGGCCATGTCGGGTTAGAAACGGTTACAATAAAGATAAACAAACACATTGACAGGAAAATTATTGCTCAAACCACAACTTGTGTTTTCAATTAAGCTGCTGAGGCGAGATCCGGGAGGTAATGTGTGATGTGACAGATGTCGCCGTGACACCGGCCATCACACGGAAGCAGCCCTGTCAATCACTGGGCTTCGTTAAAAATTGTTTTGAGAGGAAAATAATTCACTTGGTGATTGGCAGGCTTCTTAGTAACCGATGACAGGCCTCACCAACCGGCTGGTCTCGCTGGTCGGGAAGTGTGTGTGTGTGGGGGGGGGGGGGGGGGGATTAGAAGCTGACTGCAAAGATCCTGTTGAGATACGATAAATAGTCACCAAACCCGAAAGGGATAATTAAATAGCTGTAGTTCGGCACTGCGGGCATGTATGAAGGATGGATGGACATTTTCTGACGCCTATCCGGGGTCGGGTTGCGGGGGCGGCAGTCTAAGCTGGGAAACCCAAACCCTCTCCCTAACCACGTTCACCAGATCATCAGGGGGATCCCAAGGAGTTCCCAGGTTTAAACCCACCAGCGTGTCCTGGGTCTTCCCTGGGGTCTCCTCCCAGAGGGACGTGCCTGGAACACCTCACCAGGGAGGTCCAGGAGGCATCCTGACCAGATGCCCGAGCCACCTCAACTGGTTCCTCTCGATGCGGAGGAGCAGCGGCTCTACTCTGATCTCCTCCCGGATGACCGAGCTCCTCACCCTATCTCTAAGGGAGAGAAGTTCCATAAAATTTCTGAACAGAATCGGTGATGAAGGGCAGCCTTGGTGGAGTCCAACCCACACTGGAAACCAATCCGACTTACCGCCGGTGATGCGGACCAAACTCTGATACCTGTCGTACTGATATCAGAGTAAGATATAAGAGTTAAGACATGACATATGCTAACAGTCGAACATTTGGACACAATTTCCATTAAAACCAGATTCAGTATCTGTCCAAACCTGAGGCTGGTTCTGTTCCTACTTCCAGATTCCAGGGTTGAATGTAAATAGTCGTGCAGAGGAACCCAACACCATCAGTGTCTTGCACTGAACTACTGTATTAATATTAAATCATTTTATATAGTTTATAGTTTCTGTTCAGCTCATGTCGGTCTAAATAAAAATGTCTCTTTCCTTCAGGAGCCCATCATCTTCTCAGGCCACAGGCTGAGTAAAGAAGACGACTCCATCTGGTTCAGATCGGCAGAAATGGAGGACAACGGATTCTACACTTGTGTTTTAAGGTAGCACATCTGCAGAACTTCACACACAGCTGGACTGAGTTCATGCCGACGTGGAGCTCGGCTCACTTGGAAGCGAAAACACCGGGCATCGAACGACAGCCGACTAAACTGATCTGAATCAGCGTTCATCAGGATCATCAAGAGCCTTTAAATGACAAACGGGGACTTTTTCATTCAGTGAGATGTTAGATTGTTCAGGTCTGTGAAACACAGAACAGTTTTTCTCTTCAGGTGTTGCAGGCTCGGGTGTGTGTTTGACCTGCCAGTTCTGTGAAACGCTGCCAGTTTAGGAAGTTGTGTGTTGGCAGGACATCGGACGCTGGCATGCAAACGGCGGGGAGTTGCAGGGAAATGTGGTTGTGCGTGAAACTTCCACGGAGCAGTCGGCTTTGTAGTCCACAACAAAGCTCGTCTTCTCCTTTTCCTCCCAGTGAAACGCGTCCGTTTGCATAATTACTTGAATTAAAATGTGTCTCCTGTTGTGCCAAAAATGCAAAGCGAATTCAGCCCAAAGCTTCGCTTCCACTCTTACAGCCAACACGTCAACATGTGGCTGTAGTGGGCTGAGACGGCTGCCTCCATGGACAGACTAAACCAGGAAGCTAAACTGGTGTCCCGAAGGAAAGCTCTCCATGATGGGAAGAGTTCATGCGAGGGGTCCTGAAGGATGCTGTCCCACCATCTGCTGCACACATCGTGGAAAGTGATCTGAGTGGAAGTTTAGTGGTTGAGGAGCAGATTAGCTCTGGTTTTATGGATGAATGGCGTGAAACGAGCAGGTTATGGAGAATGCCATAATCCAGTTTAACCAAGCCAACTTTATTTATAAAGCACTTTCTGACAGCTACTGCTGAACAAAGGGCTAAACATAACATAATTAACATGTAAAAACATAAAACAATAAAAACAGTAAAATTAAAACCATAAAATATGTTTATTTTTTAACGAGAAACGGTGCCTGGTAATAAATAACAATAAATACCAAATGTAAATTGGCAAGATTTTAACAAAGCTAATTCTATCTTCAGTCGCTTGGAAGGAAAAAATAATATGGCAAAAATATAAATAAAATAACAAGGATATTGTTATGTGTGCATGTAAATATATACGTGTGTGTGTGTGTGTGTGTGTGTGGAGAGATAGAAGCGAGGTAAATGAGCATCTGTTCTCCACTAAACCAGCTGAAGTCTCCTCCCAGTGGCACCAGTTGACCATGAGAGCAATGGGGAAGGATAGCGTGGTGTTGCAGCAGAGCGTGGCGTTACAGCGTGGCGTTACAGGGGAGCGTGGCGTTGCAGCGTGGCGTTGCAGCGAGGCGTTGCAGCGTGGCGTTACAGCGTGGCGTTACAGGGGAGCGTGGCGTTGCAGCGTGGCGTTGCAGCGAGGCGTTACAGCGTGGCGTTACAGCGTGGCGTTACAGCGTGGCGTTACAGGGGAGCGTGGCGTTGCAGCGTGGCGTTGCAGCGAGGCGTTACAGCGTGGCGTTACAGCGTGGCGTTACAGGGGAGCGTGGCGTTGCAGCGTGGCGTTGCAGCGTGGCGTTACAGCGTGGCGTTACAGCGTGGCGTTGCAGCGTGGCGTTGCAGCAGAGCGTGGCGTTACAGCGTGGCGTTACAGGGGAGCGTGGCGTTGCAGCGTGGCGTTGCAGCGAGGCGTTGCAGCGTGGCGTTGCAGCGTGGCGTTGCAGCGTGGCGTTGCAGCGAGGCGTTACAGCGTGGCGTTACAGTGTGGCGTTACAGTGTGGCGTTACAGCGTGGCGTCGCAGCAGAGCGTGGCGTTGCAGCAGAGTGTGGCGTGCGTGGCGTTACAGCGTGGCGTTACAGCAGAGTGTGGCGTTACAGCGTGGCGTTACAGCGTGGCGTTACAGCGTGGCGTTACAGCAGAGTGTGGCGTTACAGCGTGGCGTTACAGCATGGCGTTACAGCGTGGCGTTACAGCGTGGCGTTACAGCGTGGCGTTACAGCGTGGCGTTACAGCAGAGCGTGGCGTTACAGCAGAGCGTGGCGTTGCAGCGTGGCGTTACAGCGTGGCGTTACAGCGTGGCGTTACAGCGTGGCGTTACAGCAGAGCGTGGCGTTACAGCAGAGCGTGGCGTTGCAGCGTGGCGTTGCAGCGTGGCGTTACAGCGTGGCGTTACAGCAGAGCGTGGCGTTGCAGCGTGGCGTTGCAGCGTGGCGTTACAGCGTGGCGTTACAGCGTGGCGTTACAGCAGAGCGTGGCGTTGCAGCGTGGCGTTGCAGCGTGGCGTTGCAGCGTGGCGTTACAGTGTGGCGTTACAGCAGAGCGTGGCGTTGCAGCGTGGCGTTGCAGCGTGGCGTTGCAGCGTGGCGTTGCAGCGTGGCGTTACAGCGTGGCGTTACAGCGTGGCGTTACAGCAGAGCGTGGCGTTGCAGCGTGGCGTTGCAGCGTGGCGTTGCAGCGTGGCGTTGCAGCGTGGCGTTGCAGCGTGGCGTTACAGCGTGGCGTTACAGCAGAGCGTGGCGTTGCAGCGTGGCGTTACAGCGTGGCGTTGCAGCGTGGCGTTACAGCGTGGCGTTACAGCGTGGCGTTGCAGCGTGGCGTTACAGCGTGGCGTTACAGCGTGGCGTTACAGCGTGGCGTTACAGCAGAGTGTGGCGTTGCAGCGTGGCGTTGCAGCGTGGCGTTGCAGCGTGGCGTTACAGCGTGGCGTTACAGTGTGGCGTTACAATGTGGCGTTACAGCGTGGAGATGCAGGTTGAAGAACTCTTCGATTCCAGCAGCGTTTCAGGAGTTTCTGCCAGATTCTGTCTCCATGATGGGAATACAGGTCGCATTACTGGTTCCACTGGACTCGTCCTGCTGGGGTTACTGGTCTGTTAGGGTTAGAATGGAGACTGTTTGAAAAAAAAGTGCTGAGTCATGTTAGATTCCGGACAGTTTTGGTTTCTGAAGAACAGTGGTTTTAACATGGTGATTGGCGTGCACAGCTGGAAGTCGTGGTTTTCCCAGTTTCAGAGGGACGATGTGAAAACGTTTCTCTCGACACTGGGAAGTCCTGGAAGACTGTTTGCGGTTCCTGTCGTGGAAAAATGAAGTCTGCGGCGTGCTCTGGTGTAAACATGTTGTGTGCAACAGCGATCCACAACCCTGGTCCTGTAGGACCGGAGTCCTGCAGGTTCTCCACGTTGGAACACACCTGATCAGACTGAGACAAGCTCTGCACATGTCTGCTGAACACACACTGAAGTGAATCAGGTGTGTTGCAGCAGGGACACCTGGAAAACCTGCAGGTCCTCCAGGACCAAGATTAGGATCCAACGTGTTTGTTGATGTGCGAACTGAGTCGATACGGCAGTGCAGGTTGGCGTAACGTCGGCCTCCAACGTTCTGCCATGTTCTCCGAGCTTTTCTGGAACTCTGGTTCTTCTTCTGCATCTGAAACCTTCATCATCCTCTTCCTGTTTCTTTTGCACCTCGTCAACCATCCTCTTCCTCCTCCCACAGATTCTTCCCAACCCACATCTCATCTGCTTTCCGTTCGTCTCACCAGTTCACGCTCTACACCTCCTCCTCCACCTTCGCTGTTTCCCATCAGCTCCCGGTTCCTCCTGCCCTCTTCATCTCCGTCCTCCTCCCCCTCATCCTCCCCCTGCCTCTGCTCTCCTCCCACCTTTTCCTGCCAGAGCTTGACACCTACCCTCCGTAATAAGCTCTCTCTTCCACTCTCCCTCTCTTTCTGTCTTTCCCTCGCTCGCTCAGCATGACAACCTAATTAGGGCTTGGTGTCTGTCATTGTCTCAGGGCCTCTTATTAGTGCACACACACACGTACACACACACACACACGCACACACACACTCAGGCAAATCACCTCCTGTCCTAGTGGGGAGCCACCAACTGGATCTTATTATACTACTAGAAGGTTGAATCTAAGATATATAACTCTGTGCTGAAAATGAGAAACTGGATTTTCAAATGAATTTATTGCCGTTCATCTGATCCATACGGCTGTTGCTACGGAACAAAAATAACTTTTCAGAATTCATTTCACCTGCTGTTGTGACGCTCACATCTGTCTGATATGAGGAGGGTCAATAAAAATATGACTGTCAGACGAGGCGACAGCCTGGAAGTAATAATCCACAATTTAAACAAGTCATGGAGAAAAGAAACAATGATGAGAATATTTAGGAAGTTTATCAAACTTTTCTGTCCTGACATGGCTGTAAACCTGCCAGGGGTGTGAATTATATTTCCTGATGTATCGCAGTTGGTTTCCTGGATGTGCAAATGCACGATGAAGCACTGAGAGCCATTTGATTCACTAGAAAGGCCCTGAGAGAGTCCAGACCTGCAGCCAGCAGCCGGTCTTCTGGTCCTACATCCATCTGATAAGGATCCACTTCCATTGATACTGAATCCACATCAGGGTTTTTTACTTTTTTTAAATGGATTTTTTTTGGTGAAAAAAATCTATTCTTTTCTTTTTCCAAATTAATACAAATAATCCATTAAAAATGTTTGTCATCAGGTTTCCGACCAACACGAAGCCTCATTGTTTTCCAAATGTTTATTCTTCTCGATCTTCTTCTCAGCACAACTAACTCAAATTTGACCCCCTTAGCCCCCGTAAAAAGTTGTAATACTTGACACACACCACAAGCCCGGTGAATGTAGCGATATTCTATGTTGTTCCTGTTCTGGATGGTAGTATCCAGAATGTTATTCCTGTTCTGGATGGTAGTATCCAGAATGTTGTTCCTGTTCTGGATGGTAGTATCCAGAATGTTATTCCTGTTCTGGATGGTAGTATCCAGGATGTTGTTCCTGTTCTGGATGGTAGTATCCAGAATGTTATTCCTGTTCTGGATGGTAGTATCCAGGATGTTGTTCCTGTTCTGGATGGTAGTATCCAGAATGTTATTCCTGTTCTGGATGGTAGTATCCAGGATGTTGTTCCTGTTCTGGATGGTAGTATCCAGAATGTTATTCCTGTTCTGGATGGTAGTATCCAGGATGTTGTTCCTGTTCTGGATGGTAGTATCCAGAATGTTATTCCTGTTCTGGATGGTAGTATCCAGAATGTTGTTCCTGTTCTGGATGGTAGTATCCAGAATGTTATTCCTGTTCTGGATGGTAGTATCCAGAATGTTGTTCCTGTTCTGGATGGTAGTATCCAGGATGTTGTTCCTGTTCTGGATGGTAGTATCCAGAATGTTATTCCTATTCTGGATGGTAGTATCCAGAATGTTGTTCATGTTCTGGATGGTAGTATCCAGGATGTTGTTCCTGTTCTGGATGGTAGTATCCAGGATGTTGTTCCTGTTCTGGATGGTGGTATCCAGAATGTTGTTCCTGTTCTGGATGGTAGTATCCAGGATGTTGTTCCTGTTCTGGATGGTGGTATCCAGAATGTTGTTCCTGTTCTGGATGGTAGTATCCAGAATGTTATTCCTGTTCTGGATGGTAGTATCCAGAATGTTATTCCTGTTCTGGATGGTAGTATCCAGGATGTTGTTCCTGTTCTGGATGGTAGTATCCAGGATGTTGTTCCTGTTCTGGATGGTAGTATACAGAATGTTGTTCCTGTTCTGGATGGTAGTATCCAGAATGTTGTTCCTGTTCTGGATGGTAGTATCCAGAATGTTATTCCTGTTCTGGATGATAGTATCCAGAATGTTGTTCCTGTTCTGGATGGTAGCATCCAGAATGTTGTTCCTGTTCTGGATGGTAGTATCCAGGATGTTGTTCCTGTTCTGGATGGTAGTATCCAGAATGTTATTCCTATTCTGGATGGTAGTATCCAGGATGTTTTTCCTGTTCTGGATGGTAGTATCCAGGATGTTGTTCCTGTTCTGGATGGTAGTATCCAGAATGTTGTTCCTATTCTGGATGGTAGTATCCAGGATGTTGTTCCTGTTCTGGATGGTAGTATCCAGAACGTTATTCCTGTTCTGGATGGTGGTATCCAGAACGTTATTCCTGTTCTGGATGGTAGTATCCAGAACGTTATTCCTGTTCTGGATGGTAGTATCCAGAACGTTATTCCTGTTCTGGATGGTATTATCCAGAATGTTCCTGTTCTGGATGGTAGTATCCAGAACGTTATTCCTGTTCTGGATGGTAGTATCCAGAATGCTGGGATCAATATCTATCTTTGATATCTTGGACAACCTGTTGGGAACTTCAGGAACAGCCTTAGAAACGGGAATTGGGGAGGGTAACACCTGCTGCTTAAAACCCAAAACGTTCGATGGATCGTCAGAAAACCACTTAAACATTTTGTATTCATACTGAAAATCAAGATCAAGCGATCTTTTCCTAATTCATAAGAAGCAAAAGGAACAAACCAAAGAAAACGAGGAGGAAGAAGATGTGACAAAATAAACAACTGAAGGAGACTGAGCGGAAGTTGAGAACAGGATAAAATGTTTTTTTTTCTTCATCTGGTCTTTTCAGAAGGTTGAAAACAACTTTATATTTGTGCTTCACTGCTCGCAACCGGTGTCAAATCAGCACTGCCCCCTAGTGGATGAACTGACCTAATTACCACGGCGACACAAAAGATGTAAGGAATTGTGAGAGCGGCGACGTACGACGATGTCTGAAAGGTAGAA
Organism: Telmatherina bonti; assembly: GCF_933228915.1. Taxonomy (NCBI): domain Eukaryota; kingdom Metazoa; phylum Chordata; class Actinopteri; order Atheriniformes; family Telmatherinidae; genus Telmatherina; species Telmatherina bonti. The sequence continues at coordinate 36,929,307 of NC_136610.1, read as the reverse complement.
AATGAATGTGAACAAAGCATAAGTGGGTTTTAAGACATGAAATACAGAGAAAGAGACACTCGGACGGAGAGGTGGAAAAATGAAAGCATGTGGAAATGAAGGTAAAGTCAAGGAGAACGGGTTAAACTGGGAGGCAGGAGGTAAACAGACCAAACGGAAAAAGTGGAGGGAAAATTATAGACGGGAGATGGAATCATGTAGAGACGAAGAAAAGAAGTGGAAGATGAAAGTCATGGTGGAAAAGGAAAAAATCTATTTTCTCTGCAGGTATAAGGACCTCAGCGGGGGGGTGGGGCATGCAGCGACTGCCCAAGACCCTCCATTTTGATTTGGATAATACACACCGCAAGCGTGCACACACATACATGCACGCACACACACACACACACACACACACACACACACACACACACAGTTTACCTTCAGGCTGTGAAAAAGACTTTGTCTAAACCTCCATCCTGGAAATCTGGACTGTCAGACTGAGGAAGTACAGAAAGCATAGACTATATGTAGACACACACACACACACACACACACACACACACACACACAGAGAAAAGAGAAGAGAAATGTGTGGAAAGAAATTTACTAAAATCAGTTATCGAAAATAAATCACTTCAGATGCTTAAATAACAACAAAACTTTGGAGTCGGTCTGAACTCCATAAATAAAAACCAGTTCGAACGACTCGGGGTTAAAATGTCACCATACATGTGGAGTTTATGAAGAAATACAATCATCACTAAATAAAAATAAAAATAAATAAAAGTGTGTGTGTGTGTGTGTGTGTGTGTGTGTGTGTGTGTGTGTGTGTGTGTGTGTGTTTTCCTTGCTTGTTAAAAATGTTCGGTAAACTGAAGAAAGGAGCTGTTTGTACTGGAGAAGAATTCATCTGAAAATGAATTCAAGCTGGATTCTTACCCCAGTAGGAGCCTGTAGGGACTAGAAGGGACCTGTAGGGACCAGTAGGACTCAGTAGGAGCCTGAAGGGACCAGAAGGGACCTGTAGGGACCAGTAGGACTCAGTAGGAGCCTGTAGGGACCAGAAGGGACCTGTAGGGACCAGTAGGACTCAGTAGGAGCCTGTAGGGACCAGAAGGGACCTGTAGGGGCCAGTAGGACTCAGTAGGAGCCTGAAGGGACCAGAAGGGACCTGTAGGGACCAGTAGGACTCAGTAGGAGCCTGTAGGGACCAGAAGGGACCTGTAGGGACCAGTAGGACTCAGTAGGAGCCTGTAGGGACCAGAAGGGACCTGTAGGGGCCAGTAGGACTCAGTAGGAGCCTGTAGGGACCAGAAGGGACCTGTAGGGGCCAGTAGCACCCGGTAGTGGCCAGTAGGGAACTGTAGGGGCCAGTAGGGACCTGTAGGGGCCAGTAGGGAACTGTAGGGGCCAGTAGGGAACTGTAGGGGCCAGTAGCACCCGGTAGGGGCCAGTAGGGACCTGTAGGGGCCAGTAGGGAACTGTAGGGGCCAGTAGCACCCGGTAGGGGCCAGTAGGGAACTGTAGGGGCCAGTAGGGACCTGTAGGGGCCAGTAGCACCCGGTAGGGGCCAGTAGGGACCTGTAGGGGCCAGTAGCACCCGGTAGGGGCCAGTAGGGACCTGTAGGGGCCAGTAGGGACCGGTAGGGGCCAGTAGGGACCTGTAGGGACCAGTAGGGAACTGTAGGGGCCAGTAGGGACCGGTAGGGGCCAGTAGGGACCGGTAGGGGCCAGTAGCACCCGGTAGGGGCCAGTAGGGACCTGTAGGGGCCAGTAGCACCCGGTAGGGGCCAGTAGGGACCTGTAGGGACCAGTAGGGAACTGTAGGGGCCAGTAGGGACCGGTAGGGGCCAGTAGGGACCTGTAGGGACCAGTAGGGAACTGTAGGGACCAGTAGGGAACTGTAGGGGCCAGTAGGGACCGGTAGGGGCCAGTAGGGACCTGTAGGGGCCAGTAGGGAACTGTAGGGGCCAGTAGGGACCGGTAGGGGCCAGTAGGGACCTGTAGGGGCCAGTAGGGAACTGTAGTGGCCAGTAGGGACCTGTAGGGGCCAGTAGGGACCTGTAGGGGCCAGTAGGGACCTGTAGGGAACTGTAGGGGCCAGTAGGGACCTGTAGGGGCCAGTAGGGAACTGTAGGGAACTGTAGGGGCCAGTAGGGACCTGTAGGGGCCAGTAGGACTCAGTAGTGGCCAGTAGGGACCAGTAGGGAACTGTAGGGGCCAGTAGGGACCGGTAGGGGCCAGTAGGGACCTGTAGGGACCAGTAGGGAACTGTAGGGACCAGTAGGGAACTGTAGGGGCCAGTAGGGACCGGTAGGGGCCAGTAGGGACCTGTAGGGGCCAGTAGGGAACTGTAGGGGCCAGTAGGGACCGGTAGGGGCCAGTAGGGACCTGTAGGGGCCAGTAGGGAACTGTAGTGGCCAGTAGGGACCTGTAGGGGCCAGTAGGGACCTGTAGGGGCCAGTAGGGACCTGTAGGGAACTGTAGGGGCCAGTAGGGACCTGTAGGGGCCAGTAGGGAACTGTAGGGAACTGTAGGGGCCAGTAGGGACCTGTAGGGGCCAGTAGGGACCGGTAGGGGCCAGTAGGGACCTGTAGGGGCCAGTAGGGAACTGTAGTGGCCAGTAGGGACCTGTAGGGGCCAGTAGGGACCTGTAGGGGCCAGTAGGGACCTGTAGGGAACTGTAGGGGCCAGTAGGGACCTGTAGGGGCCAGTAGGGAACTGTAGGGAACTGTAGGGGCCAGTAGGGACCTGTAGGGGCCAGTAGGACTCAGTAGTGGCCAGTAGGGACCGGTAGGGGCCAGTAGGGACCTGTAGGGGCCAGTAGCACCCGGTAGGGGCCAGTAGGGAACTGTAGGGGCCAGTAGGGACCGGTAGGGGCCAGTAGGGAACTGTAGGGGCCAGTAGGGACCTGTAGGGACCAGTAGGGACCTGTAGGGAACTGTAGGGGCCAGTAGGGAACTGTAGGGGCCAGTAGGGACCTGTAGGGGCCAGTAGGGAACTGTAGGGGCCAGTAGGGACCTGTAGGGGCCAGTAGGGACCTGTAGGGGCCAGTAGGGAACTGTAGGGGCCAGTAGGGAACTGTAGGGGCCAGTAGGGAACTGTAGGGGCCAGTAGGGACCTGTAGGGGCCAGTAGGGAACTGTAGGGGCCAGTAGGGACCTGTAGGGGCCAGTAGGGAACTGTAGGGGCCAGTAGGGACCTGTAGGGGCCAGTAGCACCCGGTAGGGGCCAGCATTCCTGAGGAAGGATGCATTCTGAATGTGATCATAATAAAAGGTTTCCTGAACAGGAAGCGTCTCGTGTCGCCAGCAGTCAGAATCCGTTTCGGTTTGGTGAAACCAGATTGATCCAAGCTTTTAAAATGTTAGATTTAGCATTTTTTATGATTATTTTAAGCCAAACATGAGAACATCATATAACTGGAGACAAGAGGTTCCGGGGGGTCGGGGCCCACCCACCCTGCAATCAGCAACCCCCCCGACCTGCTTCTGGATGTCAGAGCTTTATGGACACTGTCTTCTTTTAGGTCCTCACATGAAGCCCCCTATGCACCGAGGACCGGGACATTTGTCCCAACAGCTCATTAGGTTTTACAGTGTTTTTTCTTCTGATTGGTTTTATAATCTTGTCATTTCATTGTGCAGCACTGTGGCCGTGTGTGTGTGTGTGTGTGTGTGTGTGTGTGTGTGTTCCTGCACAGGGAAGAGATGTGGAATCTCTCTTATTCACACACTTCACATGCTTGTTAAATTCTCCTGGAGAAGGTCTGAGACGAGGTGTTGATCTCATGCTGGTTTAATTGGTCTGCAAAGCCTCAAGTTTGACACTCAGGTCTTTTTCCCGGTGGTCTGCCTCAGAGGACACTTTCTGCGTATTCTGCACATGCAGGACAATATTCCCTCATTAGGCCGAAACGAGGCCTTGATGGGAATCTGGCGTTTGATGAAAAGCTGGACCTAAAGGAGGGAGCGTTGACAGTGAATGTTGATCAGATGCATTCGGAGTTCTGGAACGTTTCCACCCTGATTGCAGGATTCATACGGAGCTTCCTGGCAGCTGCTTCATCGCCCGGCTTCTGGAAGATCTCCAGCCAAACATGATGGATGATGGACACAATCATGCTCCTTATTTTCTCTTGGGGGTGTTGCTGGAAGGAAACGTCTGGATGTGTGCAGTGGCTTCTGGGAACGTAATGGTTGATCTGAATACATCACCTGGATCTGCTCATTTCATGTAGATTTCATTTGGAACAAGGTCAGCATCTTTACATAGCTCTCTATATCCAGCCTAATAGCTCTCTGATTGGAAGCTAAAAGTGGTGAGGGGCTTGTTATCCACTCAGCAGGAGGCAAACTGTTCTGCTCCTGGTTTGCTGCTGCGAACGAGAACAGAGTCGTGTGGCTTAAAAAGAGCCGATTTGACCCTTTTGGGAGTCGCAGCTCCAGCTGTCGAGCTGGATTTCTGCTGTAAAACCGACAAAGCAGAGAAACAGAAAACACAAAGACGAAGGGGGGACAGGTGTTAGCTGGAGAACGAGGTGGTATCAGATGAGACATTTCATTCTGCTGCCCGTTATTCCCGTCAGCCAATCACATCAGATGCTGAAAATCTGCATCGCTTCTGGATGATCAGTTAGACGACTGCTGCTGCCAACGGAGTTCACCACAAATGTCTTCTGTTGATTTTCTGACACAATGATCTTTAACACCTTTTACTGAAGAAAAACTTGTAACCTGAGTTACCAGAACGGTGCTTCTCCTCATCCGATCTGGTCAGCAACCAAAGATGTGAAAATAGAGATTTAAAAAAAATGTTTTGTTTGTTTTAATAGTTTTTTTCACAACACGTCCAGATTCCTTCATGAGAAAAACACTTTAATATCCGTGTAAATTCATGGGTTTCATGTGGCATCACTGTATTTTAACGACATCTTTACACATATGGATCATTGAGGATCTCTGGTGAAAACCTGGCGAGCCAGCCGGGAGGCTCAACCTGAAAACTTTGCTCCTCATGACCGTTCCCGGGTGTGTAATAGATGTTTTATGTTTTTTTTTACATTTGTGTTCTTTATTTCTATTTGTGTTTCTCTTTATGTGTGTGTGTGTGTGTGTGTGTGTGTGTGTTTGTATGCAGCACGCTGGCCAACAGCTTCTGTCTTTAAATGTGTTTTATTAATAAAGTTTCCCTGCCTGTTATATATATATATATATATATATAACATGCCAGACAACAAATGGAATTTCACATCATTGACATTTTAAGTTGTCAAGTAAAATTTCTTTTAAACAATTTAAATATAACTTTAAGAAGGCCGGCTTGCATCTCACCCAAAAGGCCACAAGTTAGCATTTTGCTTGCAGGCGACATTCAGCGTGGACGCGATCCGATGAACGTCTGCAGAGGGGATCCGTTTTAATCCCATCTCATATGAACAGTTGCCCCTTTAGCATGACAACAAACTTTCTGTAACCTTTCATCAAGCAGAGCCATGGCAACGCCATGACTTTACCCTCGTCGTGGAGAAGACATGCTTCACAGACTGTGAAACTTCATGGTGGCAGATGAGAAAAGGCTTTTACTGGTAATTCAGCAATGACGAATTCTTGCCGATGGCTTGGTGGGTGGTTGCGTGGCTAATGGGTGGTTGACTACACACAGTAAATAGCTGTTTACATGCTGACATTTCACTGTCATCATCCCATCTCTCTCTCCATCAAACAGTTTTTTCACCATTTCTGCTGAAGCAGATAAAAAAATGATAATTCTGCAGTTTTTAAGTGTCTTTATTTCCGTCCACTCCTTCCCGTCGGCTGTTATCCTGAGACATTTCCTCGCCGTCTGAGGACTAAATCCTGCTCTCTGTCACAAGGTGCTTCTTCACGCCGGCCAAATGTTTAACCTTTCTCCTCATCAGATTAACAGACTCCAAGTGGAAGAAGAAGAAAGCGACGGAGACAAAGAGATGAAGAGAGAGACAGATTGGGTGGGGGTGAAAAAGGTGGTGCCAGGAAAAGGGTACAGCTGAGAGGAGTGGACAGCAAAATAGGAGCCGAGAAGGAGAGAGCGGTCATTTGAAGTTTTTGGCAGCCGTCCTGTCGGTATGACTCTCTTGCCAGTGTGGGCTAACGTGCGCCAGAGCGTGCCAAGTGGAGCCCACGCTCGCTGCCCCGGCCAGGCTTTGGGAAAAGAAGGAAAATAAAAATAATTTTGACACTTTGATGTGAAGGGGATTTAAGGTTGTGTGAAATGCTATCTGGCCTGCTGGAGATATGGGAGGAAGTGTGGAAACCAGGCATGCTGAGTGTCGGCTGGTTCAGCGGGAAAGCAGCGACGGTAGTTTGATTCCTGTAGTCCACAGACCTGGTCTAGGTGTCTCCTGGCAGACGCTGAGCGGTAAAGCACAGTTCCATCTCCTGGAATGTGAAATGATCTGACATTTATCCATGTAATTGAAAATATGATGTAATGTTTGGGGCGGGTTAAAGCAGATAAACCTGCTGCCGCATTACAAACCTTCACGATCATATATCCAGAAATGTTTCTTTGAATTGATTTATTGTCATTTTTAGTGTCGGAGCTGTACAAAGTATCGATCAGGCCCATTCTCTACCGCTTGTTGGGGGTCGAGTTGTGACCTCCGATAAACGGTAAGGAATTTGAAAGGGTCGATGGGGCTCTTAATATTTATTAATATTATTATAAGCACATCAAATTTGACCCCCTAACTACCCATAAAAAGAAATTTGGCACACACAAAAAATTCAGTCATCTATGGTCCGTATTCATGCCAATGTAAAAATGGCTCTACAGCGCCCCCTTGAGTGAGAAAAAAAATCGCCCAATGACGTAGGACAACGAAATTTGGCCCACATGTGTAACAACCCAAGTAAAAAATTCAATCAAATGCCTGTTGCCATGGCAACGGGGTGTCCGCCATCTTGGAGTTTACGCCAGTTTTTTCACGCGTCATACTTGAACAAACTAGTCTGAGGAGATTCATGTGATTGACTCCAAATTCGGTGAGAAGGTTTGTGACAAGTTGGGGACCAAATGCTGACCAAATCTTTCTAACAGGATAAACTGTGTTACCATGGCAACCTGGAGACATAAGCCTTCTTGCTGTTAAACACAGTTTACTGATCTCTCCACAGAAATGCATGGGATCTGCACCAAAACTGGACAACATTCATACCTGTTTGGTCCTCAACCATGGGGAGTGGGGGGGGGTGGCATTAGGCCCGGACCTGATGGATGCCGCTAGCTGCTTTAATATTATCAAAATTTAGGATATTGCTCCAGTTTTACAATCTCTTGGCTTCCCGTTTGCTTTTGAATTCATTTTATAATAATTTTATTAGTTTTTAAAGCTCTTTAAAGGTTTTAGTTTAATTTTTTTTTCTGACTTTCTTTGAGTTTATGACCATCCCAGCAACCTCAGGTCATTCCAGGTCATTGGTCTATTCCTGAGGGGGAGAGGAAAACATTTCAGTTGTTATGCACAAACT